>NW_024739612.1:0-26785 GCF_018991925.1 Homarus americanus | reverse complement strand
TATGATTATAACACTAACGACTATAATTATAACAACCACGACTATGATTATAACAACCACGACCATGATTATAAAAACCACGACCATGATTATAACAACCACGACAATGATTATAACAATTACGACCATGATTATAACAACCACGAATATGATTATAACAACCACGATCATGATTATACCTCTCACGACCATGATTATAACAAACACGAAAATGATTATAACAACCACGCCCATGAACATAATACTCACGACCATGATTATAACAACCACGACTATGATTATAACAACCACAACCATGATTATAACAACCACGACCATGATTATAACAACCACGACCATGATTATAACCACCACGAATATGATTATAACAACAACGATCATGATTATAACACTCACGACCATGATTATAACAAACACGAATATGATTATAACACCCACGACCATGATTATAACACTCACGACCATGATTATAACAACCACGACTATGATTATAACAACCACGACTGTGATTATAAAAAGCACGACCATGCATATAACAACCTCGACCATGATTATAACAACAACGACTACGATTATGACAACCACGAGCATGATTATAACAACCACGACTATGATTAAAACTATCATGACCATGATTATAACAACCACGGCCTTGATTATAACAACCAGGACCATGAATATAACAAGCATGACCATGATTATATCAAGCGCGACCATGAATATAATAACCACGACTATGATTATACCAACCACGACTATGATTATAACAACCACGACCATGATTATAACAACCACGACCATGATCATAACTACCACGACCATGATTATAACAACCACCACCATGATTATAACAACCACAACCATGATTATAACAACCACGACCATGATTATAACAACCACGACTATGATTATAACAACCACGACCATGACTATAACACTCACGACTATGATTATAACAACCACGACCATGATCGATCAACCACGACCATGATTAAAACAACTACGACCATGATTAAAACAAGCACGACCCTGATTATAACAACCACGATTATGACTATAACAAGCTCGACCTTGATTATAATAACCACGACCATGATTATAACACTCACGACTGTAGGTTATGTATCTATGCTACTGTGCCAAGTAGCAACCTTGTAAATAAGCTACTGTGCCGAGTAGCATTTATATATATAATTACGTGGCAACACTGCACGTGTTATGTGGCAACATTGTCCCGAGGCTGCCATATGGCAAGGCAGTCTCAGTCTGACTGTGTGAGCCGTGCATGGCACACGCTAGTCACCACTTGTATTTCTCTCATCCATAATAATCGGACTTCAGTGTTACCCGGTGTTTCCCTACCCATCACTGCATTCCTCAGGGAACACTTGTAACCATCAACGACCATGATTATAATAACCACGACTATGATTATAACAACCACGACCATGATGATAACAACCACGACTATGATTATAAGAACCATAACAATGATTATAACAACCACAAATATGATTATAACAACGACGACCATGATTATAACACTCACGACCATGATTATAACAACCACGACCATGAATATAACAACCACGACCATGATAATAACATCCACGACAATAATTATAGAAATCACGACTATGATTATAACAACCACGACCATGATTATAATAACCACGACTATGATTACAACAATCATAACTATGATTATAACAACCACGTCCATGATTATAACAACAACGACCATGATTATAACAACCACGACCATGATTATAACAACCACGACTATGATTATAACAACCACGACAATGACTATAACACTCACGACTATGATTATAACAACTAGGACCATGATCGAACAACCACGACTATGATTATAACAACCACGATGATGATTATAACAACCACTACCATTATCATAACTACCACGACCATGAGTATAACAACCACGACCAGGATTATAACAGCCACAACCATGATTATAACAACCACGACCATGATTATAACAACCACGACTATGATTATAACAATCACGACCATGACTATAACACTCACGACTATGATTATAACAACCACGACCATAATCGAACAACCACGACCATGATCATAACAACCACGACCATGATTATAACAACCACGACTATGATTATAACAACCACGACCATGACTATAACACTAACGACTGTGATTATAACAACCACGACGATGATCAAACAACCGCGACCATGATCATAACAACCACGACCATGATTATAACAACCACGACCATGATTATAACAACCACAACCGCAGTTATAACAACCACGACCGCCCGAGTTATAACGAAGCCACGACTACGATTATAACAACCACGACCATGACTATAACACTAACGACTGTGATTATAACAACCACGACCATGATCAAACAACCACGACTATGATTATGACAACCACGACCATGACTATAACACTAACGACTGTGATTATAACAACCACGACCATGATCAAACAACCACGACCATGATCATAACAACCACAACCATGATTATAACAACCACGACCATGATTATAACAACCACAACCATGATTATAACAACCACGACCATGATTATAACAACCACGACCATGATCAAACAACCACGACCATGATCATAACAACCACGACCATGATTATAACAACCACTACCATGATTATAACAACCACAACCATGATTATAACAACCACGACCATAATTATAACAACCACGACTATGATTATAACAACCACGACCATGATCGAACAACCATGACCATGATTAAAACAACAACGACCACGATTAAAACAAGCAAGACAATGAATATAACAACCACGACTATGACTATAACAAGCACGATCATTATTATAACAACCACGACCATGATTATAATAAGTACGACTATGATTACAACAATCACAACTATGATTAAACAACTAGGTCCATGATTATAACACTCACGACCATGATTATATCAAACACGAATATGATTATAACAACCTCGACCATGATTATATCACTCACGACCATGATTATAACAACCACGACCATGATTATAACAACCACAACCATGATTATAACAACCACGACCATGATTATAACAACCACGACTATGATTATAACAACCATGACCATGACTATAACACTCACGACTATGATTATAACAACTACGACCATGATCGAACAACCACGACTATGATTATAACAACCACGACGATGATTATAACAACCACGACCATGATCATAACTACCACGACCATGATTATAACAACCACGACAAGGATTATAACAACCACAACCATGATTATAACAACCACGACCATAATTATAACAACCACGACTATGATTATAACAACCACGACCATGACTATAACACTCACGACTATGATTATAACAACCACGACCATGATCGAACAACCACGACCATGATCATAACAACCACGACCATGATTATAAAAACAACGAACACGATTAAAACAAGCACGACCATGATTATAACAACCACGACTATGACTATAACAAGCACGATCATTAATATAACAACCACGACCATGCTTATAATAAGTACGACTATGATTACAACAATCATAACTATGATTAAACAACCAGGGCCATGATTATAACAAGCACGACCATGAATTTAACAACCACGACCATGATTATAACCTCAATGGCTATGATTATAACAACCACGAGCATGATTATAACAACAACGACTATGATTAAAACAAGCACGACATTGATTATAACAACCAAGACTATGACTATAACAAGCACGTTCATGAATATAAGAACCACAACCATGATTATAATAACCACGACTCTGATTACAACAATCACAACTATGATTATAACAACCACGTCCATGATTATAACAACCACGACCATGAATATAACAACCACGACTAGGATTTTAACAACCATGACTGTGATCATAACAAGCACGAGCATGAGTATAACAACCACGAACATGGTTATAACAACGACTATGATTATAACAACCACGAGCATGATTATAACAACCACGACTATGATTAAAAAAAGCACGACCATGATTATAACAATTACGACTATGACTATAACAAGCACGTTCATGAATATAACAACCATGACTATGATTATAGTAACCACGACTATGATTACAAAATCATAACTATGATTATAACAACCACGTCCATAATTATAACAACAACGACCATGATTAAAACAACCACGACCATGATTATAACTACCACGACCATGATTATAATAACCACGACCATGATTAAAGCACTCACGACCATCATTATAATAGCCACGAGTATGATTATAACAACCACGACCATGATTATAACAACCACGACTATGATAATAACAACCACAACAATGATTATAACACTCACGACCATGATTATAACAACTACGACTATGATTATAACAACCACGTCCATGATTATAACAACCACGACCATGAATATAACAACCACGACCATGATAATAACATCCACGACAATAATTATAGAAATCACGACTATGATTATAACAACCACGACCATGATTATAACAACCATGACCATGATTAAAACAACCACAACAATGATTATAACACTCACGACCATGATTATAACAACTACGACTATGATTATAACAACCACGTCCATGATTATAACAACAACGAAAATGAATATAACAACCACGACCATGATAATAACATCCACGACTATAAATATAGAAATCACGACTATGATTATAACAACCACAACCATGATTATAACACTCACGACCATGATTATAACAACCACGACTATGATTTTTTATCAACCATGACTGTGATTATAACAAGCACGAGCATGAGTATAACAACCACGAACATGATTATAACAACGACTATGATTATAACAACCAAGAGCATGATTATAACAACCATGACTATGATTAAAACAAGCACGACCCTGATTATAACAACCACGATTATGACTATAACAAGCTCGATCGTGAATATATCAACCACGACCATGATTATAACTACCACGACCATGATTATAATAACCACGACCATGATTATAACACTCACGACTTTACCTTATGTATCTATGCTACTGTGCCAAGTAGCAACCTTGTAAATAAGCTACTGTGCCGAGTAGCATTTATATATATAATTACGTGGCAACACTGCACGTGTTATGTGGCAACATTGTCCCGAGGTTGCAATATGGCAAGGCAATCTCAGCCTGACTGTGTGAGCCGTGCATGGCACACGCTAGTCACCACTTGTATTTCTCTCATCCATAATAATCGGACTTCAGTGTTACCCGGTGTTTCCCTACCCATCACTGCATTCCTCAGGGAACACTTGTAACCATCAACGACCATGATTATAATAACCACGACTATGATTATAAGAACCATAACAATGATTATAACAACCACAAATATGATTATAACAACGACGACCATGATTATAACACTCACGACCATTATTATCACAAGCACGACCATGAATTTAACAACCACGACCATGACTATAACAACCACGACTATGATTATAGAAATCACGAATTTGATTATAACAACCACGTCCATGATTATAACATCCACGATTATGATTATAACAACCACGACCATGATTATAACAACCACGACCATGATTAAAACAACCACATCCATGATTATAACAACCACGACTATGATTATAACAACCACGACCATGATTATAACAACCACGACTATGATTATAACACTAACGACTATGATTATAACAACCACAACCATGATTATAACAACCACGACCATGATTATAACAACCACGACTATGATTATAACAACCACGACCATGACTATAACACTCACGACTATGATTATAACAACCACGACCATGATCGATCAACCACGACCATGATTAAAACAACTACGACCATGATTAAAACAAGCACGACCCTGATTATAACAACCACGATTATGACTATAACAAGCTCGACCTTGATTATAATAACCACGACCATGATTATAACACTCACGACTGTAGGTTATGTATCTATGCTACTGTGCCAAGTAGCAACCTTGTAAATAAGCTACTGTGCCGAGTAGCATTTATACATATAATTATGTGGCAACACTGCACGTGTTATGTGGCAACATTGTCCCGAGGCTGCCATATGGCAAGGCAGTCTCAGTCTGACTGTGTGAGCCGTGCATGGCACACGCTAGTCACCACTTGTATTTCTCTCATCCATAATAATCGGACTTCAGTGTTACCCGGTGTTTCCCTACCCATCACTGCATTCCTCAGGGAACACTTGTAACCATCAACGACCATGATTATAATAACCACGACTATGATTATAACAACCACGACCATGATTATAACAACCACGACTATGATTATAAGAACCATAACAATGATTATAACAACCACAAATATGATTATAACAACGACGACCATGATTATAACACTCACGACCATGATTATAACAACGACGACCATGAATATAACAACCACGACCATGATAATAACATCCACGACAATAATTATAGAAATCACGACTATGATTATAACAACCACGACCATGATTATAATAACCACGACTATGATTACAACAATCATAACTATGATTATAACAACCACGTCCATGATTATAACAAGAACGACCATGATTATAACAACCACGACCATGATTATAACTACCACGACCATGATTATAATAACCACGACCATGATTATAACACTCACGACCATTATTATATTAACCACGACTATGATTATAACAACCACGACCATGATTACTAACAACCACGACTATGATAATAACAACCACAAAAATGATTATAACACTCACGACCATGATTATAACAACTACGACTATGATTATAACAACCACGTCCATGACTATAACAACCACGACCATGAATATAACAACCACGACCATGATAATAACATACACGACTATGATTATAGAAATCACGACTATGATTATAACAACCACGTCCATGATTATAACATCCACGTCCATGTTTATAACAACCACGACCATGATTATAACAACGACGACCATGATTAAAACAACCACATCCAAGATTATAACAACCATGACCATGATTATAACAATTACGACCATGATTATAACAACCACGAATATGATTATAACAACCACGATCATGATTATAACACACACGACCATGATTATAACAAACACGAATATGATTATAACAACCACGATCATGATTATAACACTCACGACGATGATTATAACAAACACGAAAATGTTTATAACAACCACGACCATGATTATAGTAACCACGACCATGATTATAACACTCACGACCATGATTATAATAACCACGACTATGATTATAACAACCACGACCATGATTATAACAACCACGACTATGATAATAACAACCACAACTATGATTATAACACTCACGACCATGATTATAACAACTACGACTATGATTATAACAACCACGTCCATGATTATAACAACCACGACCATGAATATAACAACCACGACCATGATAATAACATCCACGACTATGATTATAGAAATCACGACTATGATTATAACAACCACGTCCATGATTATAACAACCCCGACCATGATTATATCAATCACGACTATGATTATAACAACCCCGACCATGATTATAACAACCACGACCATGATTATAACAACCACGACTCTAATTATAACAACCACGACCATGATTATAACACACACGACCATGATTATAACCACCACGACTATGATTATAAAAACCACGACTATGATCATAAAAACGACTATGAATATAACAACCACGAATATGATTATAACAACAACTACCATGATTATAACACTCACGAGCATGATTATAACAACCACGACCATGATTATAACACTCACGACCATGATTATAGCAACCACGAAAATTATTATAAAAACCACGACTGTGATTATAATAAGCACGACCATGAATATAACAACCACGACCATGATTATAACAACATCGACAATGATTATAACACTCACGACCATGATTATAACAACCACGACGATGATTATAACAACTACGACTATGATCATAAAAATGACTATGATTATAACAACCACGAATATGACTATAACAACCACGACCATGATTGTAACACTCACGACCATGATTATAACAACCATGGCCATGATTATAACAACCATGAATATGATTATAACAACCACGACCATGACTATAACACTCACGACCATGATTATAACAACCACGACAATGATTATAACAATCACGACTATGATCATAACCACGACTATGATGATAACAATCACGACCATGATTATAACAACCACGACCATGATTATAACAACCCCGACCATGATTGTAACAACCACGACCATGATTATAACAACCACGACGATGATTATAACAACTACGACTATGATCATAAAAATGACTATGATTATAACAACCACGAATATGACTATAACAACCACGACCATGATTGTAACACTCACGACCATGATTATAACAAACATGGCCATGATTATAACAACCATGAATATGATTATAACAACCACGACCATGACTATAACACTCACGACCATGATTATAACCACGACAATGATTATAACAATCACGACTATGATCATAACCACGACCATGATGATAACAATCACGACCATGATTATAACAACCACGACCATGATTATAACAACCCCGACCATGATTATAACAACCACGACCATGATTATAACAACCACGACCATGATTATAACACTCACGACCATCATGCAACAACCACGACTATGATTATAACATTCACGACCATGATTATAACAACCACGACTATGATTATAACAACCACGACCATGATTATAACACTCACGACCATGATTATAACAACCACGACGATGATTATAACAGCTACGACTATGATCATAAAAATGACTATGATTATAACAACCACGTGCATGATTATAACAACCACGACCGTGAATATAACATCCACGACCATGATTATAACAAGCTTGAATATGATTATAACAACTACGACCATGATTATAACACTCACGACCATGATTATAACAACCACGACTATGATTATAACAACCACGACTGTGATTATAACAAGCACGGCCATGATTAGAACAACCACGACTATCACTATGACAAGCACGACCATGAATATAACATCCACGACCATGATTATAATAACCACGACTATGATTACAACAATCACGACTATGATTATAACAACCACGACCATGATTATAACAACCACGACCATGTTTATAACAACCACAACCATGATTATAACAACCACGACCATGATTATAACAACCACGACCATGATTATAACACTCACGACCATCATGCAACAACCACGACCATGATTATAACAACCACGACCATGATTATAACAACCATGACCATGTTTGTAACAACCACGACCATGATTATAACAACCACGACTATGATTATAACAACCACCACCATGATTATAACACTCACGACCATCATGCAACAACCACGACTATGATTATATCAACCATGACCATGATTATAACAACCACGACTATGATTATAACAACCACGACCATGATTATAACAACCACGACTATGATTATAACAACTACGACTATGATCATAAAAATGACTATGATTATAACAACCACGAATATGATTATAACAACCACGACCATGATTATTCACGACCATGATTATAACAACCATGATTATAACAACCATATGATTATAACAACCACGACCATGACTATAACACTCACGACCATGATTATAACAACCACGACAATGATTATAACAATCACGACTATGATCAAAACCCCGTCCATGATGATAACAATCACGACCATGAATATAACAACCACGACCATGATTATAACAACCCCGACCATGATTATAACAATCACGACTATGATTATAACAACTTCGACCATGATTATAACAACCACGACCATGATTATAACAACCACGACTCTGATTATAACAACCACGACCATGATTATAACACACACGACCATGATTATAACAACCACGACTATGATTATAACAACCACGACTATGATCATAAAAACGACTATGATTATAACAACCACGAATATGATTATAACAACCACGACCATGATTATAACACTCACGAGCATGATTATAACAACCACGACCATGATTATAACACTCACGACCATGATTATAGCAACCACGAAAATTATTATAAAAACCACGACTGTGATTATAATAAGCACGACCATGAACATAACAACCACGACCATGATTATAACAACATCGACAATGATTATAACAACCACGAGCATGATTATAACAACCACGACTATAATTATAACAAGCACGACCATGATTATAACAACCACGACTATGACTATAACAAGCACGATCATGAATATAACAACTACGACCATGATTATAATAACCACGACTATGGTTACAACAATCACGACTATGATTATAACAACCACGTCCATGATTATAACAATCACGACCATGAATATATCAACCACGAGCATGATTATATCAAGCTTGAATATGATTATAACAACCACGACCATGATTATAACATTCACGACGATGATTATTGTATGATATATATGGACACAAAGTAGTACCTTCAGCTGTGTATTATTATATTAATCCTATATTACTCTTATAGTAAAGTATTGCAGATCATGTATTAATCCTATTCACTGCGCCATCTGACGTATGTCACGGATACCCACAAAATGTTCTATACTACTGAGGGTATACAAAAACACTTGTTGTCTTAAAAGTAGGTTCTATTCTCGTACGGGAGATATATATACAGTAGGACGCAGAAGCTCGCGTTCACACCACGACGACTCTTTTTTCTCTCTCTCTATGTATCACTGCGCGCTGGGATGTACAGATGCCAGCATTCAGAAGCTGAATACATAAAGTATAAATATGATAATTTATATACATAATATGGTGCACAATAAATGGGAATATTACCACGACTATGATTATAACAACCACGACTGTAATTATAACAAGCACGACCATGATTAGAACAACCACGACTATCACTATAACAAGCACGACCATGAATATAACATCCACGACCATGATTATAATAACCACGACTATGATTACAACAATCACGACTCTGATTATAACAACCAGGACCATGATTATAACAACCACGACCATGTTTATATCAACCACAACCATGATTATAACAACCACGACCATGATTATAACAACCACGACCATGATTATAACACTCACGACCATCATGCAACAACCACGACCATGATTATAACAACCACGACCATGATTATAACAACCATGACCATGCTTGTAACAACCACGACCATGATTATAACAACCACGACTATGATTATAACAACCACGACTATGATTATAACACTCGCGACCATCATGCAACAACCACGACTATGATTATAACAACCACGACCATGATTATAACAACCACGACTATGATTATAACAACCACGACTATGATTATAACACTCACGACCATCATGCAACAACCACGACTATGATTATAACATTCACGACCATGATTATAACAACCACGACTATGATTATAACAACCACGACCATGATTATAACACTCACGACCATGATTATAACAACCACGACGATGATTATAACAACTACGACTATGATCATGAAAATGACTATGATTATAACAACCACGAATATGACTATAACAACCACGACCATGATTATAACACTCACGACCATGATTATAACAACCATGGCCATGATTATAACAACCATGAATATGATTATAACAACCACGACCATGACTATAACACTCACGACCATGATTATAACAACCACGACAATGATTATAACAATCACGACTATGATCATAACCACGACCATGATGATAACAATCACGACCATGATTATAACAACCACGACCATGATTATAACAACCCCGACCATGATTATAACAACCACGACCATGATTATAACAACCACGACCATGATTGTAACAACCACGACTATGATTATAACAACCACGACCATGATTATAACAACCACGACTCTGATTATAACAACCACGAATATGATTATAACAACCACGACCACGATTATAACACTCACAAGCATGGTTATAACAACCACGACCATGATTATAACAACCACGACTATGATGATGACCACGACTATGATCATAACAACCACGACTATGATTACAATAACCACGATCATGATCATAACAACCACGACCATGATTATAACAACCAAAACCATCTGGAAAACGATGTCGCTGTACACTATCAGCCGGACGGCGGTTGCGCACTAGCCAATCACGACGTTCGAACCTTCACACCTCGGTAAAGTGTACCACCGACTTGCCACCGGGCTCGAATGGCCCAAAATCACTTGATGAGTTATATGGTTAGCTTAACATACATCGGTAAAGGAGGGGTAGTAACTCAAAACTAGTGATTTCCGATAGAAATGAAGGTCAAAATCGTTGATAATACATCGCAAACCATCAGAAAAATAAACAGTCTGCATGTCTAAGTACAGGGATTACCAAAACATAAAATTTACTCAATATAGCCTATCTCGAATGACAGAAGACTTTGTGGGATCAGCATTCAACATCATGTAAGCGGAAGTGAACATTAGTTTTGACAAATGCTTCGTTCATTGTCGCCAGGAAGTGACTCCAGTGATTTTTTTTTCGCTCTGTGTAAGTTGGTTCATTATCGCCTTTAGTGACATACCCCCACTGACAGCCCCATTGGTTCTTACAGTGTTGATACATACTTGCATGCTTCAAGGTGATGCAACTCTTAGGCCTTACAGTACACCATTTAGACATCACAAGTTATTTAAATGATTCTGACATTTATCTTTGGAGCAAATCACTTTTATTTTTAGTTAGGTTAGGTTAGGTTATGTCAGGTCAGGTCAGGTCAGGTCAGGTCAGGTCAGGTTAGGTTAGGACGTGTTGTAACACTTACCATAATTCATTTAGTAACCAGATTCCTTGTTACCGCCACAGTAGGATATGTTACCTCCATAATATGATAAACTAGAAGAGGGAGAGAAAGAGAGGGATACAGAGAGAGACAGAGAGACAGGGTGTTGACGACAAACTTTGCTGGAGTGTTAAATGTGAAACAGATGGCCCTCCTCTCGGGCTGACTTGCTCCCTGTGGGGTTCAGAAGACAGTCTCTATCCATCCAGTGACCTATCAAGTCACGGAGTTAATAAGTCCTACATTAGACCCGAAACACGTAAGTTATATATGGTTTAACACCCTACTCTACTCAAATATACTATATGTAGTCGCTAATAGTGATGAAACATACGATTGAATTAATTATCTCATATGTAACATATCTAATTTGTACTCTGCAGGTTTTAACCGAATAAAGAACAATCTAGTCCTACGTGTAAGGGTCTCATTAACCCACAGTCGCTCAATAGGCGGCAACAGTCTAAACTACCAAGTGACTCGACAGTCGGACCTCAGGGAGACCGACTCACCCCCGCAACAACGCAGCAGGAGAAATGAGACGTCTTTGTGTGAATTTGTGAATCATCGACTAAAGTGTGATCCCTATATATATATATATATATAATAATAATAATAATAATAATTATTATTAACGGCTGAAAAGTTCTGAAAAAGTTCTGCAGCCTGAAGGCTGAAAATATATATTGGACATAAATGACTTATTACATACATTGACATTGGTGGTTTAACAAAAGCCTTCATTAGAGAAAGGTAAAGGAACATACAGTGAACATACACATTAATGTTTACAATGGAGGTCACGTTGATCATGTGCGCTGGAGGTATTGAACAGAAGACACGTAGTGTAGTGACTCCCTCACAGATGGAGTATGGAGTTTGTGTTGTGTGTGTACAACATTCAAGTTATATGTGTATGTATGTATATATGTATATATGTATATAAGTGTATATATGTGTATGTGTGTATATATGTATATATGTTCTGTATAACAATAGTTAAACCCAGTGGTGTGAGTTGAATATGTGTATAACACGTGTGTAGAAACGTGGTCCAGTGTCAGCCATTTCAGAAAGGACTGGTCTCGGTGCAAAATTGTTCGTACGGGCGCGCGGGAGTGTTATCGTTCATTCTTGACAGAGTGGACTCTGGGTCAGTAATATTCGTACGAACACGCGGGAAAGACAGTGTTCAAAGTGTACAGACAATTAAGTAACGTTGTGTGAGTAGTGATAGCCCTATTACAGGTTGAGAATACGAAATAGAATACATTCAATGGAATATATCTATTTCAGTATTCAAGCAAGGGCGCTGCAGTAGTGTTTGTGACATCAGTTTGTGTAAGGAGTCCCTACATTGATTGTGGCGTCTCTGTGGTCGTGTTTGAGTGACATCACTCGTGCGTATTACACGTCACGCGTTTGAGGGACGTCGCTCGTGTGTAACATCACTGTGGGCGTGTTAATGTGACATCTTCGCTCGTGTATGACATCACTGTGGTTGTGTTTGTGTGACATCACTCGTGCGTAGTGAACATCAGGCGTTTGAGGGACGTCGCTCGTGTGACACCACTGTGGTCGTGATTGTATGACATTGCTTATATTACTTCAGTTGTATGACATCACTTACATGACTTCAGATTGTATGACATCGCTTGTATAACTTCAGTTGCATGGCATCGCTTCACCAGTCATGGAAGGAAACAAGGTAGAGGGGATAAGCCTAGCCAGCGTAGAAGACCTGGAGGCCCTGAAGGAAGCTGCTAACCGGACACTCATACAGCCAGGGCGAAGTAGAGAAACTCTTTCACCCAAGAGAAGGATGAAACAACAGGCCGGTTAAATAGGGTAATCGGGGGTTATCGGCAGACGCTCACCCAATTGACAGGCAACGATGCAGAATATGAAAGATCATATGGAGCAACTTCAGTCTCTAGGCGATACGGAGGACTTTGGTGAGATGCTGTCGTTACCAGGAGGAAAGTCCTTTCTGGAAACGAGTGAAGGGATGACAGCCGCAACGAGGTATGCACGAGACACACGTTGTCAACCGCCGGAATCAGGAGTGTCTAGCTGCTACACCTCGACACCCACCCAAGGAGGGTTCCCAACACTCAGCTCTTCAGAATCGGGAACATCCCATCAGGGGGAGAGGGAATATGTTTCCACCCGTCATTCCCACTTTCCGGAAGCATTGACACCAACAGGAACCCAGAAGGAAAACCATTTATAAGATATACAGCGAAAACACCACATGGACATGGAAGGGAATGAGTCAAAATTGAGACGGGGCAGCGATGATGCAGAACGCCACTGAAGTTATGAATTGACTACAAAGTGATAGCAAAGCCAACCTCCAGAAGGAGGACCTCAAAAGAATAACTCAGGAACCCATAGCCACTGAGACACCGGCCGAGGTAGCATCATACTTCACTGACGGCTAGGTGGACCAAAACGCCTTCTACGCCCATGGTCAGACCCTCCGATGGAAACTTTTAATGACTGTTCCACGCTACAAACAGAGTTAGCACAATCTCAAAGGCCCAAACAAACCACATTCACCACCTTCTCCGGGTCATCACATGATACCCATCACCCAAATAGCTTAGGAAGTATACTTCCCAGCAAGTGCGGACCCCAGTTCAGGGGGCGCGCCACTCCGAAACTGACCACGTCCAAGAGTGGGGGTTGGTGGTAAGCGTTCACTGATCGGGGGTCCGCTTACACTTGCAAACCTGCAGTATCCTTTCATACCTGCAGGTAAGATAACCTCCATCCCCAATCCCAAATCCGGCCTGGCTGCTCCAAGAGCTCCACCCGGAACCACCAAACGGGCCGCCTACAGGAAAAGGCCGGTGTCGGACTATAGTCCGACATTCTAACAACAACAGACGATCGCGGATAGGTGTTATCACTACCAGAGACACGACCTTCCTGAAACAGAAACTGACAAAGAAACGCTATATACTTCAAGAGTGACTCCCGACGCTCACCTTAACCGCGGAGCCGGGAACATTTCACCAGGGGGAGCGCGGAAGTACTTCTGAGCACTTCTGAGCATCAAGCTCGCTCACCGAAACCACTAACGTTGATGAAGGACCATAAGTGACGACTATTTGAATAATGTGCATAAATACAAAAGGAAGCAAGGGAAGCCTCCTGGGATCGAGTGGATGTTGGAATTCACTATGGATTTGGTCGACAAAGCTGAGGAGGCCCCAAAGGGACAAGGACCGGAGGAGCCAAGCTGAATATATGCAGACTCATCCTCCTGCCAATCATCGTCGAGGAAGACACTTGTGGGTCAGGTGACATCAGGACTAAAGGCAACCAGAGAATGGGACGATGAGCACTGCTCGTTATGCCAAGGAGATCATCTTCTTCAGATGTGTCGGACATTCCTCAGCATGCCCACAGGGAAGCAAACTTCTCTCGTAAGGGAAGAACATTGCATCATATTACTCCCCAAGCAGGTCATTCGGGACGTGACAAATTTCTGGCAGAGGTCAAAAAGAAGTATTTCTGGATTACAATGAGAAAAGCAATTAAGCAGCACATTGTTAAGTGTCTGCCATGTGCTCAGTATAAGGGTACTACTTTGTCATCGGCTCCAATTCTACAATATCCTACACCAGAACGTCCGTTTGACACAATCGCCATTGACAAGCCTAATAAGTCACCAGGTCCCGATGAGATATTTGCTAGAGTATTAAAGGAATGTAAGGAAGAGCTTAGTATGCCCTTAGCAAAGTTTTTTAGCATGTCCTTAAAAACGGGTGTAGTACCAGAATCCTGGAGGATAGCGAATGTAATACCGATTTTCAAAAAGGGAGATAGGTCACTATCATCTAGCTACTGTCCAATCAGTCTAACATCAATTGTAGGCAAATTACTGGAAGCAATCATTTCAAACTCTATTCGCAATCACCTAGAGAAGCACAAGTTGATCAATGATTCCCAACATGGCTTCACAAACTGCCGTTCATTTCTAACTAATCTATTAGCATTCTTTTCATCTGTTTTCCAATCAGTGGACGAGGGGCACAATTATGATGTGGTATATCTCGATTTTAGCAAAGCCTTTGACAGAGTCCCCACGAAAGACTAATAAGAAAAGTAGAGGCTCATAGCATTAAAGGAGATATTCTAAAATGGAATAGGGCGTGGTTACAGGACAGGAAACAGCGAGTGAGCATTAACGGCACTAAATCCGATTGGAGCAACGTCACTAGTGGAGTTCCCCAAGGCTCAGTACTTGGACCAGTGCTATTTATTATATACATAAACGACATAGATATCGGCGTAGACAGCAACATAAGTAAATTTGCTGATGACACTAAAATAGGGCATGTAATTAAATCTGACGAGTACTCCACAAAACTACAGGAAGATCTAAAAAAACAATTTCGAATGGACTAAAAAATGGCAGCTAAAATTCAATGTGGGCAAATGTAAAGTACTCAGTATAGGAGATGTAAACAGGGAAAAAAGATACCAGATGAACAACGATGCTATTGACAAATCCAAATGTGAAAAGATTTCGGAGTAATGATAAGTAGGAATCTTCAGCCAATTAAACAATGTGTATTTGCTCGAAACAATGCTAATAAAGTTCTTGGGTTCATACAAAGGAGTGTTAGTAGTTATAAGACTAGCGAGGTCATCTTACGACTATATCTTATGCTTGTGAGACCTCACTTGGATTACGCAGTTCAATTCTGGTCACCGTATTACAGAATCGATATAGAATCCTTGGAAAGAATTCAGAGGGGAATGACAAGACTAATCCCGGGCATTAGGAACCTTGAGTTCAGAGACAGGTTACAGCATCTTAATTTGCACTCACTCGAGAGACGTAGACTGCGGGGCGATTTGATAGAGGTGAATAAATGGAAGTCAGGGCTAAGCAAAGGGGACATAACAAAGGTACTCAAACTATCCAACTAGGAGCGAACTTGTAACAATGGTTTTAAATTAGACAAATTTCGATTTAGA
The DNA here is from genome assembly GCF_018991925.1 of Homarus americanus. Lineage (NCBI taxonomy): Eukaryota > Metazoa > Arthropoda > Malacostraca > Decapoda > Nephropidae > Homarus > Homarus americanus. The sequence continues at coordinate 8,827 of NW_024739612.1, read as the reverse complement.
CGTGAAATAGGTAAACATTAGTTTGGAAATAGAGCAGTGGCCGAGTGGAACAAGTTACCAAATATCATCATTAACTCGAATACGCTGCATAGCTTCAATTTTTTTATTTATTTATTTTATTTATTTTTTATTTTTTATTTTTTTTTTGAGATTCGTAGGAATATTACCTACGAGAACCTTAAGCTAAAATGCTGGTCCACCCACTGCTGGGATAAAACACCAGCATCTTTTTAGTTAACTGTACATCATAACGCTCCGGCCATGTCCATTGAATTTGATTGGTCAAGGCATACAAGGGCTGATCGAGGGTGACTACTGGTGTCCGTCCAGGGTTCAGGTGCCCAACAGCATTCTTTATGACATCTATAGTGTGTTGGATCATGGCCAGTGTGTGAACACTCTCCACAAAAAGTGGAAGCAGCGACGTGGGGCAGAGGACTCGAACATACTGTTTAATTAGACTAATTATTCTAATCTCTATTATTTCTATACGAATATTATAAAATACTACACTTAGGAGTGTTACGGTACACTACCAATAAGGAAAATTACCTTAAAATTTCAAACTTAGTATTTACTTACAAAGGTAATTAAAGCTGATGACGGAATTTTATACAAAATATGTACAACAAAAGAAATCAGAAAACTCAAGTTATAATAAATGAACGTTAAATCTTAACCATCACACTGTAATATATAATCACTAAATCCTAATCATCACCAAATAAAATATAATAACTCTGGGATCTGGAGCAATAAGAGGACACTAACACTCGATACTCATGGTTTAAGAAACAGGAGACCAGATGTCGACTCCACAGCCTATATTCAGTAACTGACTATGGAACACACCAGATTTTCCACCTCCCGACCAGGACCAATACTAGGGGACTAAGACCGGCCAGTTAAACCCCAGGCTGACTGATGGCCAGCGACATCTTGTGACCTTAGTCTTACCTTCGCAAACTGATAAGTAGTTCATCATAACAGTAGTTTTGGTTCTTTTGCAGTGAATTAAACTCCACTGCCAATACACAGTCACACTCAGCAGGGAAATTAAGTAAAATACCAGTAATTGTTGGTGGCCATTTTAGATAATGGCTGCAACAACGTCAGCAGCTAAACCTGCAGTGGTACCATATCCAGATCTGTTCACTATATACAATTCAACATGTGTGCCAAATTTGGTATTTTTATCACAAAATGCACAATTGGTTAAAATAGTGAGGTTATGCCTCCCGACTAATGGTGAATAATGAAAAAATTGTACTGTAAGTAAATAGATATTGTTATGAACCCCGCCACCAATTGTCCTGATCTACCTACCCAGCACCACGAGCAACGCCATCTAGGAACGAGACACGAGTATGACTCGTCTTAGTTACCACTCCGGGGTTTCCCTTCTCCATATCCTGGTTGTTGTGTCACTTCCTCCAAGTCTTCTTTGTCAGCTCGAATTCGAGGAGAGAGCACTTCACTCTGGGAAGTGACCACAGGATCACCTATCCTGGAAACCTACGGCACAGTGACTACCTACCGTCTTCTACAATGCTCAGCCTTGCTCGTCAGCCATCGCAGCTCCGCACTTAAGTATTTGTAATCTTATATTGCCTCCCCCACGTCCACTTGCTTCAAAATTGTTTATGTTGTATAAATATGTATATACTGTTAATGTTTAGGTTAAGTATGGTTAAGGGTAAACTATAGATAGCTGAATATTTTGTTAAGGAATTTATGGTACTTTATTATACACAACAAAAACTCGCATCCTTTGTCTACCCTTTTATAGTCCGATTGTCTTTGTTTTTTTTTTGATGTTGCCTGTTGGGATCTGGGTAGACTTTTAACTATATTCTAAATCCCCAACTCGTAACAATATGCATTAATGAATAAGGGGGAAGAGGACGATTGATGCATAAAGACATGAAAGAGGAAGCTTAATTAATGAATAAAGAAAAGGAATATCAGTGAATAATGAATAGAGGAATATTACTAAATAAAAAAGAAATAAAATAAACAGAGTTGTGATGTCTTAGTATTGTTACGAACCCCTCCACCCAGCACTACGAACCACGCCATCTATTGTCCTGATCTACCTACCCAGCACCACGAGCAACGCCATCTAGGGACGAGACACGAGTATGACTCGTCTTAGTTAACACTCCGGGGTTTCCCTTCTCCATATCCTGGTTGTTGCGTCACTTCCTCCTAGTCTTCTTTGTGAGCTCCAATTCGAGGAGAGAGCACTTGGCTCTGGGAAGTGACCACAGGATCATCTATCCTCTAAACCTACGGACAGTGACTACCTACCGTCTTCTACAATACTCAGCCTTACTCGTCAGCCATCTCAGCTCCTCACTTAAGTATATGTATCTTGTATTGCCTCCCCCACGTCCACTTGCTTCAAAATTGTTTATGTTGTATTAATATGTATATACTGTTAATGTTTAGGTTAAGTTTGGTTAAGGGTAATTTATAAGCTGAATATTTAGGTTTAAGATTTATGGTACTTTATTTATGCACAACGAAAACTCGCATCCTTTGTCTACCCTTTTATAGTCCGATTGTCTTTGTTTTTTGTTGTTGTTACCTGTTGGGATCTGGGTAGACGTATAACTATATTCTAAATCCCCAACTCGTAACAAATGGCGACCGTGACAGGACCCGACCTTAAGTACCATATTCCTTCCTCCCTTGTTACTCAGTGTTAATTATTCCTCCCAGTCACTTCTGTTCACAATTGCTTTACGGTGGTTTAAAGTTTCCTTCATATGTGTGTGCATATATTGGTATTATCGTACAGTAAGAGTGACAGACGTAGGATATTAGGTTCCAAGTGTCATAAGGCTTACTTGTTATTACACGTGGCAGTCGTGTAGTAAGTCTTATCGAGTGTAGGGAAGAATCCGGATCTGTTTAATGCCGTACCCTCACTCCAGAGTAGGCTGTTCCATAGTCACTGGTTTAGGGTGAAGTGATATCTTGGGACGCCCCGCTCTACCAGGACCCCATAAATATAAAGCCTCAATTATTGTTCTTCTCATTATCTCATTCAGGGTCAATCATACCATTTATCGGGGTTGTTAATCCGGATCTTTATATTAATGCCGTAATACGCCCTTCCTCTTTAAAGTATCTCGGGGTTGTTAATCCGGATCTTTATATAAAACGCCGTAATACGCCCTTCCTCTTTCAAGTATATCAGGGTTGTTAATCCGGATCTTTATATAAATGCCGTAATACGCCCTTCCTCTTTCAAGTATATCAGGGTTGTTAATCCGGATCTTTATATTAATGCCGTAATACGCCCTACCTCTTTCAAGTCTCTTATCCTTATCTAAGGATCTTCTCAGAAGAACAATAATCATAAGTGTAATTTCCCTAGGTATAACTTGGTTAGTTTTCGGGACTTTCTGGTTATCCACTGCCGTGATATTTTCTAGGGTTATCCACTTATCTTATCTTTTGGACCATTAGTTAATTTATCCTATTTTTCTTAACAATGGCCACCTCAGGTTTTGATCTCCAGGATTTTATTGAAAATCCTTCCGTAGCTAAATTACGTGTTAATATCCTGAAGAAAGAATGGAAAGAAATAGCCAACTATTATAATATCCCATTTTCACAGCAACTGACTAAGGAAATGTTAAAAAATCATGTGATTGAAGTGCTGGTTCAACATGAAGTTTTAAAAGAATCCGCTGTTGACAGATTAACGCCCATGTCCAAGAAGCTTCAACCACTATCCACCACCCCTCCTCACTCAGAAGTTGCTTCAGGTCTGGCTAGCCCTCAAGAAAAAACACAAGAGTAGACGCCTTAGAACTAGAACGAGCAAGGTTCGAGTTCCAAATCAAAATGAAAGAACTCGAGTTGGAACAGGCCAAGTTGGAGCAGCAGGCCAAGTTGGAGCCTGAAGAAAGGTCGGAACAGGCCAAGTTGCAGCATGAAGAAAAGTTGGAACAGGCCAAGTTGGAACAGGCCAAGTTGGAGCAAAAGTTGGAGCATGAGGGAAGGTCGGAACAGGCCAAGTTGGAGCATGAGGAAATGATGGAACGGGCCAAGTTGGAGCAGGAGGTTAGACTGAAAGAACTACAGGTAAGAGAGATAGAAGTCACCTTAACATCGGAGTTTAGATCAAAAGAAGTGGCATTAAGAGAGAAACTAGCTGCTTTTAACCCTGCTACTGCTTCTTCCCTTGTTCCCGGGTTTGATGAATCCGATATGGACGGGTCATTTAGGACTTTTGAGAAAATAGCAGGGAAGAATGAGTGGCCAAAGGACCAGTGGGTGTCAGTGTTAGTTCCTAAATTATATGGTAAGGCTCGTAGAGTTTATAACTGTTTAGACCAGACTGATGACTATGATAACGTAAAAAAGAATATCCTCACCTCTTATGCTATCACGCCAGATGGATACCGGCAGAAGTTTCGTAAACTAACCAAACCATTTTCCCACACCTTTGTTGAGTTTGCTCAAGAAAAGCTTAGGTTTTTTAAGAAGTGGTTAGAGGCTACAGAGACCTCCACATTTCACGATTTGTTAAATTTGGTAGTCCTGGAGGAGTGGAAGAGCAAGATACCATTTCACATCTTGAAGCATGTGGAGGAGCGTGGAGAGGTTAATTTAGGGCGTGCTGCTGAGCTGGCTGATGCGTACGCTTTGTTGGTGGAGTCACGGGGCAGTAGAGAACGTGGTACTTCCCGACATGTTAGGTCCTCCTCTGATGATAACCTTGGGAACGTGAGTGGTAGGTCGGAAGGTCCCACACCTACTCCCCCCGGTGCAACCAAGCTTACTTGTTCTTACTGTAAAAACCCAGGCCATACGATCCAGAATTGTAAATACCCAAAGTGTCGAATTGCTAAAAGTAGTTCCCTGGATCCCAAATCCAAACCTATAGCAACCACCAATGTGGAAAGGCCCCATCAGGATCTCTTCTCTTCATTCACCTATGAGGGAAAAATTTCAATCATAGAGGGGTCTCGTTCTTTCCCTATTCGTATACTACGTGATACGGGCGCAGCACAATCTATCCTCCTGTTTAACGTCATTCCTGATATATCTACCGCATTTACTAATGAGAGTGTTCTAATTTCGGATCTCTCATCCCATTCTTCCTATCCTTTAGCTAAAGTGCACCTCCAATGTCCCTTGATTACTGGGGAAGTGCAAATAGCCATTAGGAAAGACCCAATGCCTGTGTGTGGCATTCATTTATTATTGGGTAATGACTTGGTAGGAGATCTAGTGGTTCCTAACATAAAGACAGTCGACTCTCCCTTATCTGTCAACTCCACCACTGACCTTAAAGAAACTATTCCTCATCTTTTCCCATCTTGTGCTGTCACCCGGTCACAGTGTGTGCGAAATGGGCCCTCTTCATCTAAAACCACCTCCAATATCTTCCTACCCAGAGAAGATCTGTACAATAAAACCATTAGTAAGGATGAGCTCATTACAGCCCAACAATCTGATCCATCTTTGTTCAAACAGGTGATGAAAGACCTCAGTGTGGACCATTGTACATCTTCGGCTTACCACCCACCGTCCCAAGGTTGCTTGGAACGGTTCCATCAAAACTTTCAAGTCGATGCTAATAAACTATCTCCCCTCAACTATATAGTCCATACTCCTGATCGCAGAAAAGATTCACAACTTGTTCACATTAATCTCATGAAACTTTACCATTCCAGGCATTCAGAGGAAGACATCCCAGAGGCTATAAGTCAACTTGTATTGCATACGGTTTTGTCAGGGCCGGAGCCGGAGACAGATGACATGGACCTATTGGAGAATTTAGACTTCCCTCTACCTAAAGAAAACCCTGCTAACAGTCACATACTCAACAACTTGGATGAGTATTTTTCTGTTTTGAATCCATCTCAAGCAAAAGATCTCACTAAGTTATTATCAACAATTCCTGAAGTCACGTCAGACCTCCCAGGGTTTTGCAATATACTTAAACATGATATTAAGCTAATCTCAGATGATGTACAACCCATTAGGCAATCAGCCTATCGACTAAATCCACAAAAAAGAGAGATTATGAAAAAGGAGGTAGACTTTTTGTTAAAACATAACTTAGCTGAGCCTAGTACCTCCCCCTGGGCTTCACCTTGCCTTCTCATTCCAAAACCCGATGGCACTTTTCGTTTCTGTACCGATTATCGTAAAGTGAACCAGGTCACTGTCTCAGACTCCTACCCTTTACCTTTGATTGAAGATATAATAGACAGCATAGGCTGTGCCAAATTTATCAGTACAGTGGACTTATTGAAAGGATATTATCAAGTGGGACTCACGGATAGGGCAAAAATAATCTCGGCATTTATAACTCCATTTGGTCTTTTTCAATATTTGGTTATGGCGTTTGGCTTTTCTAATGCTCCGGCCACATTCCAGAGGGCCATCAACTACCTTATTCAGGACCTAGGTGGGACGTTCGCCTACCTGGATGACCTGGTGGTGGTGTCGAACAGCTGGGACGAACATCTGGTGCGTTTGGAGATACTGTTTGCACGACTGCAAGAGACTGGATTCACCATAAACCTGGCTAAATCTGCTTTTGGCCGGGCCTCATTGACTTACCTGGGACATATCGTTGGGCATGGTATGGTGAGACCCAAGGACGCAAACGTTAGAGCCATCTTGTCCTTCCCCACTCCAAGGACGAGGAAGGAACTCATGCGCTTCCTGGGGATGTGCGGCTACTACCGTCGGTTCTGCAGTAACTTCTCCAGCGTGGCCGGACCGCTAACAGACCTTACCAGTTCTGTGGTCCCTTACATCTGGAACCAGAGGTGCGACCAGTCTTTCCACCGCCTCAAAGCCTTCCTTGCCTCCAAGCCTGTAGTCCACCCCCCTGACTACACCTCGCCCTTCCATCTGCAAATCGACGCTAGTGGTGTCGGAGTGGGGGCTGTGCTCCTACAACCCGACCCAACCACTGATGTCCTTCACCCTGTGGCATATTACTCCGCCAAGTTGAAAAAACATCAGACCAACTACTCGACCATAGAGAAGGAGGCCCTGGCTCTGGTGTTGGCAATAAAGAAGTTTGAATGTTACCTCCAGTCTTGCCCACAAACAACCCTAGTCTTCACCGACCATAACCCGCTCACGTTCATCCAACCTGATTGCAGACTCCTTATCCCGAGCTCCAGTGGAAATGCAGCAGCTACTCTCCAGACGCACTAGGTGATCACCTCCTTCGCGCCCGCGCTACGGAGGTCTTTGGAGGGGGGGTGTGTTACGAACCCCTCCACCCAGCACTACGAACCACGCCATCTATTGTCCTGATCTACCTACCCAGCACCACGAGCAACGCCATCTAGGGACGAGACACGAGTATGACTCGTCTTAGTTAACACTCCGGGGTTTCCCTTCTCCATATCCTGGTTGTTGCGTCACTTCCTCCTAGTCTTCTTTGTGAGCTCCAATTCGAGGAGAGAGGACTTGGCTCTGGGAAGTGACCACAGGATCATCTATCCTCTAAACCTACGGACAGTGACTACCTACCGTCTTCTACAATACTCAGCCTTACTCGTCAGCCATCTCAGCTCCTCACTTAAGTATATGTATCTTGTATTGCCTCCCCCACGTCCACTTGCTTCAAAATTGTTTATGTTGTATTAATATGTATATACTGTTAATGTTTAGGTTAAGTTTGGTTAAGGGTAATTTATAAGCTGAATATTTTGTTTAGGGATTTATGGTACTTTATTATACACAACGAAAACTCGCATCCTTTGTCTACCCTTTTATAGTCCGATTGTCTTTGTTTTTTGTTGTTGTTACCTGTTGGGATCTGGGTAGACGTATAACTATATTCTAAATCCCCAACTCGTAACGGTATATATAGGGTCTCAGAAAAATGTATACACACAACCCTAACAGAATTCCCTGGCGATTGCGTGAGTGTTTGTACTGCAACAACAACAACAACAGAACGTGTATCCATTTTTTTCTGAGCAACCTGCCATCACCCAGTTCATTATGTGTGTGTGTGTGTGTGTGTGTTAGTGAGTATACTGAAAAATCGAAAAAAAATAAAACTTAATTCAGGAAAGAACTTTATATACACATGTAAAAATATATAGAAGTTTTTCAAGCAAGTATCCCCGCATCCTCTGAGCAACGCTCTTGTGCATTATGCAGAGGACCCGACAGCCGCACCCTTATCCACTACCTCCAAAGATGTCCCAACACACAACGCTTCCGCAACGCCTGCTGGACCACCACTCCACGACCCCCTGACGGAGCCACGATGATCCTCCCCATACTGGCCAGATATTATGTAAATAACATTAATTATGTGTTAAAGGAATATCCTTCCTTCCTTAGGCTTTAGTAAGCCCCTTTATAATATTTATTTATACTGTATATACTTGTGACACTTGCCAGATGCTTTTGGTGTTATTGTACAGGGGTACCTAGTGACAGCACTAGGATCCCGCCTCCTCTATCAAGGAATAAACAATTGTAGTAGTTGAATGAGGGTGCGCCAAGTCCGTAGACTTGCTAGTGATAGGTTTGAAATTGAATTGGAGTTTTTCAAAAGGTCCACAGAGGGGAGGAGGGAAAGATGATACTGCACTCGCATAAGAAAATTAACCCAATTTTTAGTTAGTTGACCTTTTCTCACCCTCCACTAAGGGCATCCCAAGCTATACCTGCCAGGGGTATATAGGTTATCCCAATGGTGTGTTTTATATATATATATATATATATATATATATATATATATATATATATATATATATATATATATATATATATATATATATATATATATATATATATATATATATATATATATATATAT
>NW_024739611.1:2500-12222 GCF_018991925.1 Homarus americanus | reverse complement strand
CTCTCCCTCATGGATTAACTCCCTCTCTCTCCCATGGAGCTACTCCCCGTGGATCAACTCCCTCTCAAGGATCCCTGGTTGATGCTCTTCAATCTATTCTATAAATTTGACCCAATTTTCAATATTAATAAGTAATTCTTTGTCTATCTATAATATACCCTTATACTTACCCCCACTCCCACAGTCTTACTATCCTTCAGCACTAAACCTCCATACTTTAATCATCTCCTCCACACACCCACACCCTTAAACCACCCCACAACCCCATATCCACATACCTTGACCACCCCACAATCCCCAAACCTCCCACACAGGCGACCACATCAAAGCGGTCGGCCAATATTACCCGGAGGCCTGTGTTTTATTGCGCCCAGTCGTGTGTTATTAAGTCATGAAAGAATCATTATTACTCCCACTGTTTACCATCACCAGTACAATATTTCTCGTGTGCAGCTTAATGATTAATTATTTAGTTCCGTATAAATGTGTAAAAAAAAAATTCCTTGCAATACTTCAATATATGGAATCTCCTGTTTTCAATATTCAATGTTTTTAATTGGAATTTCCCTGTTAGAAAAATTCTCTCTCCGTAACTTTGGGAAATATTTATATAGTGATTTGTTAATTGTGTTAGGGAACAGGAAGCTTAGTGGGGCTTTGTTTGTTAATGCATAGGTAAATAGACAGATATATATATGGAGAGATGGATTAATACAGGTATGAATGTGTGTGTGTATGTGTGTGTGTGTGTGTGTGTGTGTGTGTGTGTGTGTGTCCTACCGGCATATCTGAGGTATGAGTGTTTCGTGCTAAATATACTCCATGACGATTATAGTGCAGTGACTAAGGTTGCGGTATACTCAGGGGGTTATAGCTAAGGAAGTTTCCCCCCCCCCCACCCCCAGAAGGAACAGAATCACGCGACCCCACTCACAGGTGTACATAATATAGATAACAAGAACCTACAAAAAAACAAGGTCGTGAACCACGTACAATTATGCAGGTGTGTATGTCGCAGTAACCCCCACCTAGCTGTAGGCTTACATATTATTAAAGACGTACTCCCAGCCATTCTCTGGCACTCACCGACACTCATACAGTACACTCACAGACATATATACTGTATATTACCTTGTCATCCCATGAGAATAAACATATGTTCACACATGTTATTTTGCATGTTGATAATGTTGTAAAATAACTTGAAAACAGGCCAACCTAACATAACCTACACTTAACCTAACCTAACCTACCTAACTTAACCTAACCTACACTTAACATAACCTAACCTAACCTTATGGATGAATAAGGTTAGGTCTGATTGGCTCGTGTAGATTGATAGACATTTTCGTGATCCTGTTCACTTTTTTTTTTTACTTCAGACTACGTGCTGTCCTAACCTTACCTGTTCTAATTTCTAACTTAATCACACACAATTCCAAACCCAGAATCTTAAATCACCTTTCACACCTCTCTTCTTTGCGCCCTGCTTTGGAAAAAAAAATTATCTTAACTAAATTTCCAGCGAGTTACAACACATGAACACATGTCTTTGAGACTTTAATCCTTAGCATTTACATTAGATAATCTTAGTAAAGGTTTTCCTCGCGGTGCTTCGCTAACTTAGATAATCTCTTGACAGTTGCCCACTTATCTCGTTCCTTGGAAACTTGATTACAATTTGTACTCCATCGGGTTTTATTCTTTGTATGTTAATTTCAGGTTTAACATCCCGAGTACGATGATTAAACCCTTTGATTATGATGATTGAACCCCCCTAAATGATGCAATATCTTACTTTCTTGAGCGTCGTTGACTTTACAATGACATCGTACTGAGGGAAATATTATCGTACTCAAGGAAGGAATTGGCACTGTATTCAAAGGGTTTAGATATAGTATTTAAGGCATTAAGATGTTTTATACTTACTGGACTGATTTACTAGACTCCAGGGGCAGGCATCATACTGAAGGTGTTAAGAAATCATACTTACTGGTGCTAATTCATGATACTCGGAGGGGTTAGTATTGAATTGTAGTGGTAAAGATCATTACTCACAGAACTAATTTACAGTAATTAGGAGGAAAATCACTGTAGTCAAGGGGTTAATTAATGTACAGAATGGCCTTAATCACGTCCATTTGAAATATGTTCTATGTAGCTAAAGATAAGGGTAATTGGGAATCACTCTTCCTCCCGATATATCTGTCTTGTGTGTAAACGAAAAGCTCTAGGTGATGAAAATAACGTTACCTGATTCTAAATAGCAGGTAACTTACATCTCTGGAATCACCAAGGAGAATCAAAGTCACCTTCCCGGGTCCTCTTGACGTCTTTGCGATGCGCTTTTGTTTTTCCTCGTAGTTCACCACCGTAATTACCTAACCTTTTTACCTGGGTAAGTATATGCCAAGAAAAAACTCCTGTGGGCGTCTCTGTATCACTCGTGTGCGTCTTTACTGCGGTGTGTGTGTGTGTGTGTGTGTGTGTGATGGATAGTCGTTATTATGAACACTCTGTCAGAATTGCGCATTTGCGTTTATGCTCAACATATCATCATGCGTTACTACAGTTTATTTGCATACAGACTGAGGCGGAAACACACGCACGGATACTTGTACAGTGCGTATTAACACGCACATGGGAACGCATTCTTTTACACTATGATTCACACACACACACACACACACACACACTGACAGTTACAAGAGCACATTCCACAAACGAAAACATTCACATTTCAGAAGCTACGCGTTGCAGACAAACAAACAAACACAAATATACAAAAACAAACACAATTCATTCGTATACATGAAAGAACATATGTTTCTGACGTTTTAATTTAGGTTTACTGATCCCAGGAACCTTTTAGGCACGCGTTATATGTGTGTGTTTCTTTTGGGGGAATTATTATTGTTATTACTGTTATTATTACTATTTTTATTATTATTATTATTATTATTACTATTTTTATTATTATTATTATTATTATTATTATTATTATTATTATTATTATTATTATTATTATTATTATTATTATTATTATTATTATTATTATTATTATTATTATTATTATTATTATTATTATTATTATTATTATTATTATTATAACTGATCTCTAATTAATATGAAAACCATGTTATATTATTAGTTAAATCCGTTTTAGAAATGAAGATAAATAAATGCACAGTCCCTAGAAAGCTCTGCGTTGGAGACCCTTATAATATCACTTCTATTTTAGGACAGAGTTTGTTGACATTACTGGGAGGGGTTGGCTAGATGTTCGTGGCCTTGTGCTAGTTGAGATTAATACTCGATTTTAATTTTGCATAATCAGATCAAGAACAATAGAACTGTTTTTAATCGGGAAGGAGTCGTCTAAAAGAGAGTAACAGAGAAATATATATCGCTAAAGTGGATGAGAAATATTTCCCTTGCCAAAGCCAGAATTGTGTTTGTTGATATACTCCCGGCGACAATATTTCTGTTGCATGTTTGATCAGCGTTCAGTGCGTTGCGCTACCTGTCACTGGGGCTTATCAATTTCACATGTATACTGCACCTATTTTGGCTATATTCGTGTTAAATTTGCACAGGTTACCAAGCGTGAGAACTGGAGCGCATGTACATGACCGCGCACCCACGCGATATGTGGCTCGTACACAGGCACACAATCATATACACATGTACAAACACACAACATATGCTAGACTGTTGCAACATGATATTCCCGAAGGCGACCTCAAACCCATCATCCTTCATTGACTTCAAGGGAGATCAAGTGTGCAGCAGCCTAGCACTAACATGAAGATTTCACGCCCCAGTTTAGTATCACTAACGACACGGACTTATTGCACATTAGGACGTGTCTGTGCAGCCTCCAACTGAAGTGAGCCGCCACAGATGTGTTTTGTTTACCTCGCAGGAATATTGCCTCACCACAATATTGCACCCGCCATATTCGATCACACCTGAACTCTTCAGGTGGCTAGTGGGTGAATCACAAAATGGAATCTCTTTGGCTGACGATGACAACATGTCCTGTGAAATGAATTCTCCCTGTTGAGATATAATCTCGACAATTATCAAGTAAAACACTTCAGGTTCAGGTCAGACGATAAAGTTTAAGCTACTAATCTTAATCCAGATAATGATGAAGTTTAGGTCGAGCTACAACAGACAAGAAAGGAAACATAGAAATATGGCTGGACCTGTACTCTGAGATCAAGACAAAATAACACAACAAACAGCAGCCTCATCGTTCAGACAAATTATTTATCTAAATATCTCTACACTTGAAAGTAAAGAGGAACACCAACGAGGACATCACAAACCTACAATAAGGCACATTAGCTTGCTAAGAAACAAACCGTCGTACTAATTCTTCCGGCCCCTGCAATATTAATGGCCAAGGAACAATTTGCAACGTTTCTGTGATATTTTTTTTACAGCCATGAAATTTTAATCTTACTATTAAACTAGGAAAGACAGTTAGTATATAGGAAAATATCCCATATCACGTGTAATAACATGTACTGGGACAAAAAAGTGTAAGGTATGCATATTCTTGTAAAGGGAAGGACAAGCACACACACACACACACACACACACACACACACACACACACACACACACACACTCATTAAGGTAATTGCTCCTGGTCCGTGCACGCGCAGCTAATTACTCAATTATACTCGAGACACATTAACGTTGGGCATTAACTGCTTAATACGGTATTCAAACTGCGTGTATATAAATGTATCAAGAGAATTAGGAGTCACCAACTATAGAGGCATTTGTTTACAGTGTATTAAGGGGGAAGGGGGGAGATGAGTCAGGTAGCCTTATCTTAGTGTGTGGAAGGAGAGTAATAGTGCTTCATGCTATTGAATGTACAGATGGTTACTGTGGTGTATTGAGCATCATGAACGAAAAAGTATTCAATAGTTATTCAGTTTTAGTTTTATAAATTTGGAGAGATGTTTTTTTTTTCCAAGATGATTTTTGGTGATTAATTCTCCAGAAGATAAAGAGAAGTCTGGAGGTGACAAAGTGAGATATTGACCACACATATAAAATCATTTATTTGGTGCATTAAATATTTTGTCTGGTGTCGAAACTAATACTCAGTAAACGTTGCTTAATAAACCTGGTAGTTAAAGGCATTTGTTTTTAAACATAAATATTGTACATCAAAGAGCTTTAACAAAGCTAACTACATAATCACCTTGATATATCTAACGTGTTTATTGTCAAAAATATTTAAAACGTGTTTCCTTGGCTGATACAATATAAAACAATATCACTTCAATTGATCAAAGGAAAGAAATATATATGAGATACTGACAACTGTAAAATATATATAATGAACAGTATCGGGTGTCTCTAATTATTATCGCTAGTTTATTTGATTTATATAATTTAACCAAATATATATATATTTTTACAGTTGTTGGTTATTAAAGGCGCCATTGTTGTATTGCATATTACTGGAAAATAAAACCAAGGAGACATTCAGTAAACACTTATGATCCAGACAATAAAAAATATAGTCAGGATTAATGTTTCCTCCTTTCACACTTTCCAGGAATTAATCAACCAAAAACCTGGCTTAAACTATTAACTTATTTAACGATAAAATTAATTGGAACTTTTTTTATATCTAGACTCAATATATAAAAACATTAATACGCATATAAAAAAACACATTAGACTTTTGTTATATACGTGTGAAAAAATACTTGAACTTTCAGAGTACAGATATACTATAAAGAAGGCCCCTCTCTATGTCCAGAAGTGTATTGTCCCAAGGGCGTGTCAAGAATTGTAATGTCCCCAGGGCATGTCAAGAAGTGTAATGTTCCCAGGTCGTGTCAAGAAGTGTAATGTCCCCAGGGCATGTCAAGAAGTGTAATGTCCCCAGGGCATGTCAAGAAGTGTAATGTCCCCAGGGCATGTCAAGAAGTGTAATGTTCCTAGGGCATGTCCAGATGTGTAACGTTCCCAGGGCGTGTCAAGAAGGGTTATGTCCTCAGGGTGTGTCCAGACGTGTAATGCCCCTTGAGCGTGGCTGACGGACCGTAAAGTATAAAAGTTAAGGTGGATATAAACCAGAGGGTCAACAGTATTGATGCGTGAGTCGTGTTGGCCAAAACTCACAGCTAAAGATAACTCTGATGAAGACCTCTCCTAGTCCAGTATAACGTGAGAAAAAAAAATCAATATCAATATAATTCCCGCCATAAAAATCATAATTTCATTGAATATGGAATGTATCAGAAAAATAGAATGGCCTTTTATCCCTTAAGTGGCATTCCCATCCGTCCATCCATCCATCCATCCATGTGTCTGTCCGTTTGTCTGTCTGTGTAGCAAGCTGTACTACTGCATATTTTCCTATCTATTTACCTATCTATCAAACAATCAGTCCAGCAAGCTTCATTACTATCTATCTGTTCCATCACATTTTCGACAGCGCATTTTCCCAGCAATAATGAAAAGAGTTTTGTTACCAGTCTCGTATTAAATCACCAGATAGTATACTGTGTGGGGGAAATAAGTTGGATATTGGAAAAAATGCAAGAAGCGACACACACACATACACACACACACACACACACACACACACACAAAGCGAACACATCTGGGTGACACGCCAACACGAATATGCAGGACTCAGAAATCAAATGCAATATATACGAAAATAAAAGGAACTATAGGAATAAACATGTACTCTATATAGACGAGAGCACATGCTAATTCACATTCACTCATATTCACTCACAGACGAGTACGTATGTATATATTCGTACACGCAGTTATGTTCACATAAGATTTAACAACAACCTTTGACTGATCCATACGCATGTGTACATATGTTTGCTTTGGCATAGGTACACAGCCGAACACAAAGGTTAGGTGAGGTTAGGTTATGTTAAGTTAGGTTAGGTTAGGTAAGGCTAAATTAGATTTTGTTTGGTTAGGTTAGGGTGGATAAACATAGATTAAATTGGATAGTTATGCTTGTCTGAGTTAAACTTAAGATAGGTGGGGGTGACATAGTTAAATAGTGCTTAGATTAGGTAATGATAGGTTATGTTAGATCAAGATACGTTAGGATTTGTTAAGTTAGGTTAGGTTAGGTTAAGGTAGGTCCTGATAAGTCAACGAGGACACATCACAACAATAGTTCACCTTAGTTTAGGATAGCAAAATAGCTCATTAACTATTTTCAATATTAACTAAACTACTTCTTGGAGATTTTGTTATTCATTTACCAAACATCTATAGTTACCTGTTATGTTTATATAGAGGGAAATATGACCAGGTAGAGAGGGATACAACGAGTGAAAATCCTCATCTGAATGAGTAAGAGCATTTATCAGGGTAGAGATAAACCATAGGAAATGTGGTTCCTCTCTCTCTCTCTCTTTCATGTCCTTCTTCCCTCTCCCCCTGCCCTCTTCCTCTCGTCCACTATCTCCCCTTCTTCTCCCTTTTCTCTCCATCCTCATCAGCCCTCCCCCTCCCCCGCCCCTCCTTATTTTGGTCGGAAAATAAATAGTGAAGACCTGGAGCGCTGTCCTAATGATAATGGTGAAGGACTCTAGACGGGTAGTACTCTCTCTCTCTCTCTCTCTCTCTCTCTCTCTCTCTCTCTCTCTCTCTCTCCAATTATTTTTCTTTTGTATTTTGACTTAAGTTTCTGAATTAATTTGTGTTTACCTTCTTCTTTCACCCTTGTTACTCCAACACACAGACACAGACAGACACACACACAGACACAGAGACACAGACAGACACACACACAGACACAGAGACACAGACAGACACACACACACACACACACACACGAGAGATACCTTGACCCTCCTCCCTCTCTCTAAACATGCAGGTCCTACTCCCACATATCCAGCAGCCCTCATTCATCCCTCTCTCTAAACATGTAACTCCCTCCCACACACACACACAGAACCCTTTTATCCCTCCCACTCTAAACATGTTGGATTCCACACCCCCCTCCCCCACCTCCTGTACAGTACACACACTCTATCCCTCCATCTCGATATGCAAACGGCATCTTCACCCACACAAACCACTTTTGAAATCCCTCCTACCCCTTCCCCTACCCCTCCCCCTTCCCCTTCCCCTTCCCCTTCCCCTTCCCTTGTCTTTGTGTTTGTCTTCTTCTTTTTCTTGCCCAAAACATCATACACCATGACCAGAACACCCAATCTCTATTCCGTCTCTTTTCCCTTCTCTCCCTTTCGTTTCCCTTTCTCCTCCTCCTCCCCCTCCTCCAGATCTTACCCTTATCTATCCCCCCCTTTTCCTCTTCCTCATCCTTCTCTATCTACTCCTTCTCTTCCTCTTTCTCTTCCTCATCTTCCTCCTAATCCTCCTCCTCCTCCTCCTTCTCAACGTGCCTAAGACTCCATATTTCATGACCAGAGCGTCAAGGCAGGCAGGCAGGGACCAGGTAATGTATTGATCGCAGGTCTGAGGGTGTCGCCAACTGTTTGTTTGGTCGCACCTGCCCGCCTGCGATGAGCTACATTACTCTACCTGGAGACCATCTAATTACCGGACACGAACCCGAAACCTAACTCTTATTATAGATTATCTTACCCTGTCCTAATCTAACCCAGACAACTTCTACCATAAACCTAAGTTAATTTACTCTAATCTAACCTAACTAACCCTTAATTTAACTAAGCATATTGTAACTTAAATAACACCTAATCATAATCAACCTGAACTAACCAAATCAAACACGTAGTATAACCACATTCTCGCTCTTAACATGGATATTCGGGTTCGGTTCTGGGTTCGAGTCCGGGAGGTTTAATTTGGTCCTTTCCTAAGTTAACTCGCAGGTGTCGTGTTGTGGTGAGAGACAAGTGAGGATGGGAGTTGTCTGCAGGAATGAGAACACTGTGTATATTCCAGAGATGTATAGTGTGTGTGTGTGTGAGGGGAGGGGGGGGGGAAATTAGACCTTTTTTGGTACATAATTCTTAGAACAGGTATTAAAGTCATGTGTTTTTTCTTACAAGGAATTTATGATATGTACAACAATGTGAACCTCCTTGCTCTGTCTGTCTGTCTGTGCACCTTGAACTTTCTCCCCATCTGTCTCTTTATCTCATTCAATCTTTATTCGCCTCACTCTTTCTCTCTCTCTCGCTTTCCTTCATCTTATTATTTCTCTCTAGCAGGCATATACCACTCGTTTAACCCCCGGGTCAAATAGCCTCATTAACCATTGTGTCTTTTCACTACCTGTATCCTGCAACGCGTTAAATAAACACCTGGAGTTTCTGTCGCAATATTATGTATGATAAATAGTCTTTGAAAATTGCGCTAAATTATACCTCAGGGAATTATAGCATTAATTAATGAGGTCATTCTTCTGCTGGAGGTATTTTTCCACAGGCAAACTTAGAGCTAATGCTAAAGTTTGTTTGTATTACAGGTGATGGTAGCGTATTAAAACACCGTAAATTACAGTTCAGGTAAGGTAGTTGTTTACCTGCTGGACATTTCACTAGTCAGAGGCTAGATAGTATATGAGCAACACTTGCGTCATGCAGCTTCTGGGTTTATAAACATATAGCACAAATGTCATCAACTCTTTGGTCACAAAATTACAAAACTACTAGTCATGAATTCGCGACGTGTACAGATACAACATATGGTTCTTTATCTTCAGTGAAATAAAT
>NW_024739610.1:0-5000 GCF_018991925.1 Homarus americanus | reverse complement strand
AATGGTTAGTTGCTAACCGGGGGCTGCGCCCCCGGACCCCCTGTGTTAGATACTGTATTTGGTCATGATGAATTGTTTATTAGACTATAAGAAATCCTCTTCCTTCTTGTATTGGCAAGGGGAGTTTGCTTTAACTTAGGTATGCTAGCCTAAGTAAAAATAGATACCCCTTCCTTATTGGTGTTGTCGATGGCACAGCACAGCACAGCACCGTGCCTATGACGAAATCAACTTCATTAAACTCAACTCATACTTCAAATGCACCAAGAGAACTTGCACACCCGAATGGGAGACCGTCAGAGTGGGAGACGGTCGTGAAAGCGTCTGCCCTTGTACGCTGGATGGAACTATTTCACTACAGTAAGGGGTAGGGGCACCTCGGTCATATTATACAACATACCAAAGAAGTTCCACACCCGCATGGGAGACCGTCAGAGTCAATCGGGGGTCGATTTAATCGCATACTACAGAAACTTATACACCCGAATGGGAGACCGTCAACGTCAATCGGGGGTCGATTTAATAGCATACTACAGAAATTTGCACACCCGAATGGGAGACCGTCAAAGTCAATCGGGGATCGATTTGATAGCATACCACAGAAACTTCTGTACCACCCGAATGGGAGACCGTCAAAGTCAATCGGGGGTCGATTTAATAGCATACTACAGAAATCTCTGTACACCCGGAATGGGAGACCGCTGCGTCAATCGGGGGTCGATTTAACAGCATACTACAGAAACTTGCACACCGAATGGGAGACCGTCAAAGCTCGTAATCAGGGTCGATTTAATAGCATACTACAGAAACTTGCACACCGAATGGGAGACCGTCAAAGCCAATCGGGGTCGATTTGATATATTAATTACAGAAACTTGCACACCCCACGGGAGACCGTCAAAGTCAATCGGGGTCGATTTGATAAGCATAATTACAGAAACTTGCACCCGAATGGGAGGGCAGTCAAAGTCAATCGGGGTCGATTTAATAAGATGCTCACAGAAACTTGCACCCGAATGGGAGACAGTCAAAGCCACCGGGTCGATTTAATAGCATACTACAGAAACTTGCACACCCGAATGGGAGACCATCAACGTCAATCGGGGGTCGATTTAATAGCATACTACAGAAACTTGCACACCGGAATGGGAGACCGTCAAAGTCAATCGGGGATCGATTTGATAGCATACCACAGAAACTTGCACACCCGAATGGGAGACCGTCAAAGTCAATCGGGGGTCGATTTAATAGCATACTACAGAAACTTGCACACCCGAATGGGAGACCGTCAAAGTCAATCGGGGGTCGATTTGATAGCATACTACAGAAACTTGCACACCCGAATGGGAGACAGTGAAAGTCAATCGGGGGTCGATTTAATAGCATACTACAGAAACTTGCACACCCGAATGGGAGACAGTCAAAGTCAATCGGGGGTCGATTTAATAGCATACTACAGACACTTGCACACCCGAATGGGAGACTGTCAAAGTCAATCGGGGTCGATTTAATAGCATACTACAGAAAGTCCCACACCCGAATGGGAGACCGTCAAAGCCTCAATCGGGGTCGATTTGATAGCATACTACAGAAACTTGCACACCCGGAATGGGAGACTGTCAAAGTCAATCGGGGTCGATTTGATAGCATACTACAGAAACTTGCACACCCGAATGGGAGCCAGTCAAAGCCAATCGGGGTCGATTTAATACATACTACAGAAACTTGCACACCCGAATGGGGAGACAGTCAAAGTCAACGTCGATTTAATAGCATACTACAGAAACTGTACACCCTGAATGGGAGACTGTCAAAGTCAATCGAGGGTCGATTTAATAGCATACTACAGAAACTTGCACACCCGAATGGGAGACCGTCAAAGTCAATCGGGGGTCGATTTGATAGCATACTACAGAAACTTGCACACCCGAATGGGAGACAAAGTCAAAGTCAATCGGGGGTCGATTTAATAGCATACTACAGAAACTTGCACACCCGAATGGGAGACCGTCAAAGTCAATCGGGGGTCGAGCATACTTTACAAAATGATCCGAGAATCTGCACACACACACCGAGTGGGAGACGGTGATGAAAACGTCCGCCCTTGTACGCTGGATGGCACTATTTCACTATAGTAAGGGGTAGAGGCACCTCGGTCATATTGTACAACATACCAGAGAAGTTCCACACCCGCATGGGAGACCGTCAAAGTCAATCGGGGGTCGATTTAATAGCATACTACAGAGAACTTACACACCCAAATGGGAGACCGTCAGAGTCAATCGAGGGTCGATTTAATAGCATACTATACAAAATGATCCGAGAATGTGCACACACCGAGTGGGAGACGGTGATGAAAGCGTCCGCCCTTGTACACTGGATGGCACTATTTCACTATAGTAAGGGGTAGGACCACCTCGGTCATATTATACAACATACCAGAGAAGTTCCACACCCGCATGGGAGACCGTCAAAGTGAATCGGGGGTCGATTTGATAGCATACTACAGAGAACTTGCACACCCGAATGGGAGACCGTCAAAGTCAATCGGGGGTCGATTTGATAGCATACTACAGAGAACTTGCACACCCGAATGGGAGACAGTCAAAGTCAATCGGGGGTCGATTTAATAGCATACTACAGAAACTTGCACACCCGAATGGGAGACCGTCAAAGTCAATCGGGGGTCGATTTGATAGCATACTACAGAAACTTGCACACCCGAATGGGAGACAGTCAAAGTCAATCGGGGGTCGATTTATTAGCATACTACAGAAACTTGCACACCCGAATGGGAGACAGTCAAAGTCAATCGGAGGTCGATTTAATAGCATACTAAAGAAACTTGCACACCCGAATGGGAGACAGTCAAAGTCAATCGGGGGTCGATTTAATAGCATACTACAGAAACTTGCACACCGAATGGGAGACCGTCAAAGTCAATCGGGGGACGATTTAATAGCATACTACAGAAACTTGCACACCCGAATGGGAGACCGTCAAAGTCAATCGGGGGTCGATTTGATAGCATACTACAGAAACTTGCACACCCGAATGGGAGACAGTCAAAGTTAATCGGGGGTCGATTTAATAGCATACTACAGAAACTTGCACACCCGAATGGGAGACCGTCAAAGTCAATCGGGGTCGATTTAAGAGCATACTTTACAAAATGATCCGAGAATCTGCACACACCGAGTGGGAGACGGTGATGAAAACGTCCGCCCTTATATGTTCGATTGCACTATTTCACTATATTAAGGGAAGAGGGTGCCTTCGCACACATATTCGGTGTGAAATATCTTCCGCCCCCCAGCGGAGCGCTTCGGCGCCTCTGCGAAGCAAAGCGCGGCATTCAAAAACAACAACCAAAGTTGCCGTCGCTTTCCCTTCCCTGCCCTGCAATGGCTGGAGCAGCAGCAGAAGGAGAGAGAGAGAGAAAATAGTCTCATGGGGTCAGAGGAATGGCAGTGGAGCGAGTTCTATGAATTTCACTAGCCAGGTCTGTCTCCCAATTGAACATTATTACTCTCTCGGCGCACACGCCGCCACCACGGTTTCCGTGACAGCAGCAGCATCATGATGTTGCGTCTATTGTAAGTCCGGAACCGGGTTATTCGGCTGTTCGCGAACAGTCAGGTTTTAACCTTGCCTAACAAACGATCAAACAACTTCCACTCTCGAGGTGCGGTACGGTGACTGTCCTATCGTCCGCTCTTGTATGCTGGATTGCACTATTTCACTATATTAAGGGGAGAGGGTGCCTTCATACACCTATTCGGTGTGGAATATCTTCCGCCCCCCAGCGGAGCGCTTCGGCGCCTCTGCGAAGCAAAGCGCGGCATTCAAAAACAACAACCAAAGTTGCCGTCGCTTTCCCTTCCCTGCCCTGCAATGGCTGGAGCAGCAGCAGCAGCAGAAGGAGAGAGAGAGAAAATAGTCTCATGGGGTCAGAGGAATGGCAGTGGAGCGGGTTCTATGAATTTCACTAGCCAGGTCTGTCTCCCAATTGAGCATTATTACTCTCTCGGCGCCACCACGGTTTCCGTGACAGCAGCATCATGATGATGTTGCGTCTATTATAAGTCCGGAACCCGGCTGTTCGCGAACAGTCAGGTTTTAACCTTGCCTAACAAACGATCAAACAACTTCCACTCTCGAGGTGCGGTACGGTGACTGTCCTATCGTCCGCTCTTGTATGCTGGATTGCACTATTTCACTATATTAAGGGGAGAGGGTGCCTTCACAATACATATTCGGTGTGGAAATATCTTCCCGCCCCAGTGGAGCCGCCTGGCCTTTCTGGCGGCTAAAGCTGCATTCAAAAACAACAACAACCAAAATTGTTGTCGCTTCCTGCTCCTGCAATGCTGAAGGAAGGAGAGAGAGATTAGTCTCATTGGATCAGAGGAATGGCAGTGGAGGGCTTATATGAGTAGGCTCGCCTATCAATTACACTTGCTGTGTCTCTCTCCGCTTTGACATTATTTACCTGCCTCTCTCTCTGCCACCTTAGCCATTCCACTAGTTTCGTCACAGCATATGCTGGCGGCCTTTCAGTCCTGAACGGGCTCCTTCGCCTTTGCTGTCTGCCCAACTTAGCGGATTTGGCGCTGGTTGATCACCCGTTCGTCTGTGCCGGCCTTCAATGCAGCGCCCAACCGTCTCTTGACCGAGATTCATTGCACTATTCCACGCGCAAACGGCTACCCTAAATGTGCATAGACAACGCTCATGGTTCAACACGACCAGGGCGCAGTCTCGGAGCCGAGTATACTAAAAAGAGAGTTTAGCAGCCAAAACTCGTCAAAGCACACGTTGGGTTACCCCATCACCTAACAACGATGATGGCGGTTCCCACCTGTGAAATACACAACCTATTCCCCCGAAAAATCGATAATCTACTTTCCCGAAAAGTAGAAAATCTATCTACTTTTCGGGAAAGTAGATAACCAACTTTCCCGGAAAGTAGATATTTCCCATTTTTATGATACAAATTT
>NW_024739609.1:0-18827 GCF_018991925.1 Homarus americanus | reverse complement strand
ACATATAATCAACACCTCACCCAACCAGGATTCAAAACCACGATCTTATAATTGTGACCGGGGAACGCTACCTCTGGGCCACCAGGACAATAAAAGCAGTCCTAAACTCTGATATATTTCACACAAAGCCTGTTCAACGAGCTTATGGCGCTGTGAACCACTATAGGAGACCACCCGTGCCGCGTAGGTGATCAGAGCAACGTTTTACCAAATGCGGCTTCGAAACACGAGGATCCATATATATTTCATTAGCCCAATAAAGCACACGGACTTCTACATATAATCAACACCTCACCCCACCAGGATTTGAACCCACGATCTTATAATTGTGACCGGGGAACGCTACCTCTTGGCAACCAGGACAATAAAAGCAGTCCTAGACTCTACTATATTTCACACAAAGCCTGTTCAACGATCTTATAGCGCCATGAACCTCTGATGGGGACCACCCGTGCCGCTTAGGTGATAAGAGCAACGTTTTCCAAAATCCGGTTTGGAAACACGAGAATCCATATATATTTCATTAGCCCAATAAAGTACCCGGACTTCTACATATAATAAACACCTCACCCCACCAGGATTTGAAACCACGATCTTATAATTGTGACGGGGGAACGCTACCTCTTGGCAACGAGGACAATAAAAGCAGTCCTAGACACTACTATATTTCACACAAAGCCTGTTCAACGATATTATAGCGCCATGAACCTCTGATGGGGACCACCCGTGCCGCTTAGGTGATAAGAGCAACGTTTTCCAAAATCCAGTTTGGAAACACGAGGATCCATATATATTTCATTAGCCCAATAAAGTACCCGGACTTCTACATATAATCAACACCTCACCCCACCAGGATTCAGACCCACGATCTTATAATTGTGACCGAGGTATGCTACCTCTGGGCCACCAGAACAATAAAAGCAGTCCTAGACTCTACTATATTTCACACAAACCCTGTTCAACGACCTTATGGCGCCATGAAACTCTAATGGGGACCACCCGTGCCGCTTAGGTGATCAGAGCAACGTTTTACCAATTCCGGCTCGAAACACGAGGATCAAAATATATTTCATTAGCCCAATAAAGCACTCAGAATTCTACATATAATCAACACCTCACCCCACCAGGATTCAAACCCACGATCTTATATTGTGACCGGGAAACGCTACCTCTGGGCCACCAGGACAATAAAAGTAGTCCTAGACTCTGCTATATTTCACACAAAGCCTGTTCAACGAGCTTATGGCGCTGTGAACCACTATAGGAGACCACCCGTGCCGCTTAGGTGATCAGAGCAACTTTTTACCAAATGCGGCTTCGAAACACGAGGATCCATATATATTTCATTAGCCCAATAAAGCACACGGACTTCTACATATAATCAACACCTCACCCCACCAGGATTCGAACCCACGATCTTATAATTGTGACCGGGGAACGCTACCTCTGGGCAACCAGGACAATAAAAGCAGTCCTAGACTCTACCATATTTCACACAAAGCCTGTTCAACGACCTTATGGCGCCATGAACCTCTAATGGGGACCACGCGTGCTGCTTAGGTGATGAGAGCAACGTTTTACCAAATGCGGCTTCAAAACACGAGGATAAATATATATTTCATAAGCCCAATAAAGCACTCGGACTTCTACATATAATCAACACCTCACCCAACCAGGATTCAAACCCACGATCTTATAATTGTGACCGGGGAACGCTACCTCTGGGCCACCAGGACAATAAAAGCAGTCCTAAACTCTGATATATTTCACACAAAGCCTGTTCAACGAGCTTATGGCGCTGTGAACCACTATAGGAGACCACCCGTGCCGCGTAGGTGATCAGAGCAACGTTTTACCAAATGCGGCTTCGAAACACGAGGATCCATATATATTTCATTAGCCCAATAAAGCACATGGACTTCTACATATATTCAACACCTCACCCCCACAGGATTTGAACCCACGATCTTATAATTGTGACCGGGGAAAGCTACCTCTGGGCCACCAGGACAATAAAAGCAGTCCTAGACTCTGGTATATTTCACACAAAGCCTGTTCAACGAGCTTATGGCGCCGTGAACCTCTAATGCTGACCACCCGTGCCGCTTAGGTGATCAGAGCAACGTTTTACCAAATCCGGCTTCGAAACACGAGGATCAATATATATTTCATAAGCCCAATAAAGCACTCGGACTTCTACATATAATCAACATCTCACCCAACCAGGATTCAAACCCACGATCTTATAATTGTGACCGGGGAACGCTACCTTTGGGCCACCAGGACAATAAAAGCAGTCCTAAACTCTGCTATATTTCACACAGTCAATGGTGGCGCCAGGAACCACTATAGAGACCACCAGCCAGAGGGATCAGAGTAACGTTTACCATGCTTCGAAACACGAGGATCCACAAAGCAGGCCATGCCCAATAGTACACGGACTTCTACATATAATCAACACCTCACCCCACCAGGATTTGAACCCACGATCTTATAATTGTGACCGGGGAATGCTACCTTTGGGCCACTAAGACAACAAAAGCAGTCCTAGACTCTGCTATATTTCACACAAGCCTGATCAATGAGCTTGATGAAGCCATAACCTCTGATGGGACTCCATCTGCCGCCAGTATAAGGAGCAACGGCTTTTCCAAATCCGGTTTGAAACACGAGATCCATATATATTTCTATTAGCCTCAAATAAGCAATCTGACTTCCCCAGTATCCAAACCCCACTTGATTCTGAGAGCATCAGACCGGGGAACGCTACCCCTGGGCAACAAGGACAATAAAAGCAGTACTAGACTCTACCATATTTCACACAAAGCCTGTTCAACGATCTTATGGCGCCATGAACCTCTAATGGGGACCACCCGTGGCGCTTAGGTGATCAGAGCAACGTTTAACCAAATGTGGCTTTGAAACCCGAGGATCCATATATATTTCATTAGCCCAATAATGCACGCAGACTTCTGCATATAATCAACGCCAAAATTCCCACCAGACTAAACCCACGATCTATAATTGTGAGGAACGCTACCTTTGGCCACCAGGAATAACAAAAGCAGTCCTAGACTCTGCTATATTTCACACAAAGCTCGTTCAACGAGCCATATCTCTAACTCTACGGGGGACCGGTGGGCGTCGCTTAGGGTGATCAGAGAGCACGCAGCTTTACCAATGCGTTTCAGGGTCCATATATATTTCATTAGCCAATAAAGCACGCGGACTTCTACATATAATCAACACCTCACCCCACCAGGATTTGAAACCACGATCTTATAATTGTCACCGGGGAACGCTACCTTTTGGCAACCAGGACAATAAAAGCAGTCCTAGACTCTACTATATTTCACACAAAGCCTGTTCAACGACCTTATGGCGCCATGAACCTCTAATAGGGACCACCCGTCCCGCTTAGGTGATCAGAGCAACGTTTTACCAAATCCGGCTCGAAACACGAGGATCCATATATATTTCATTAGCCCAATAAAGTACCCAGACTTCTACATATAATCAACACCTCACCCCACTAAGATTTGAAACCACGATCTTATAATTGTCACCAGGGAACGCTACCTCTTGGCAACCAGGACAATAAAAGCAGTCCTAGACTCTACTATATTTCACACAAAGCCTGTTCAACGACCTTATGGCGCCATGAACCTCTAATGGGGACCACCCGTGCCGCTTAGGTGATCAGAGCAACGTTTTACCAAATCCGGCTTGGAAACACGAGGATCCATATATATTTTTTTAGCCCATTAAAGCACTCGGACTTCTACATATAATCAACACCTCACCCCACCAGGATTCAAACCCACGATCTTATAATTGTGACCGGGTTATGCTACCTCTGGGCAACCAGGACAATAAAAGCAGTCCTAGACTCTACTATATTTCACACAAAGCCTGTTCAACGAGCTTATGGCGCTGTGTACAACTATAGGGGACCACCCGTGCTGCTTAGGTGATCAGAGCAACGTTTTACCAATTGGGGCTTCGAAACATGAGGATCCATATATATTTCATTAGCCCAATAAAGCACGCGGACTTCTTCATATAATCAACACCTCACCCCACCAGGGTTCGAACCCACGATCTTCTAATTGTGACCGGGGAAAGCTACCTCTGGGCCACTAGGACAATAAAAGCAGTCCTAGACGCTGCTATATTTCACACAAAGCCTGTTCAACGAGCTTATGGCGCCGTGAACCACTATAGAGGACCACCCGTGCCGCTTATTTGATCAGAGCAACGTTTTACCAAATCTGGCTTGGAAACTCGAGGATCCATATATATTTCATTAGCCCAATAAAGCACGCGGACTTCTACATAAAATCAACACCTCACCCCACCAGGATTCAAACCCAAAATCTTATAATTGTGACCAGGGAATGCTACATGTGGACCACCAGGACACTAAAAGCAGTCCTAGACTCTGTTATATTTCACAATGCCTGTTCAACGAGCTTATTGCGCCGTGAACCTCTAATGGGGACAACACGTGCCGCTTGGGGACCAGAGCAACGTTTTACCAAATCCGGCTACGAAACACGAGGATCCAAATATATTTCTTTAGCCCAATAAAGCATGCGGACTTCTACATAAAATCAACACCTCAACCCACTAGGATTCAAAACCAAAATCTTATAATTGTGACCAGGGAATGCTACCTGTGGACCACCAGGACACTAAAAGCCGTCCTAGACTGTTATATTTCACACAAAGCCTGTTCAACGAGCTTATGGGGCTGTGAACCACTATATGGGACCACCCGTGCCCCTTAGGTGATCAGAGCAAAGTTTTACCAAATGCGGCTTCAAAACACGAGTATCCATATATTTTTCATTAGCCCAATAAAGCACGCGGACTTCTACATATAATCAACACCTCACCCCACCAGGATTTGAACCCACGATCTTATAATTGTGACCGGGGAACGCTACCTCTGGGCAACCAGGACAATAAAAGCAGTCCTAGACGCTACTATATTTCACACAAAGCCTGTTCAACGACCTCGCTGGCGCCATGAACCTCTAATGGGGACCACCCGTGCCGCTTAGGTGATCAGAGCAACGTTTTACCAAATCCGGCTTGAAACACGAGGATACATATATATTTCGTGCTTCAATAAAGCCACTGGGACTTCACCATATAATCAACACCTCACCCCCACCGGGATTTAGACTCACGATCTTATAATTGTGACCGGGAACGCTACCTCTGGGCAACCAGGACAATAAAAGCAGTCCTAGACGCTGTTATAGTTCACCCAAAGCCTGTTGAACGAGCTTATGGCGCCGTGAACCTCTAATGGGGACCACCCGTGCCGCTTAGGTGATCAGAGCAACGTTTTACCAAGTCCGGCTTCGAAAAACGAGGATCCATATATATTTCATTAGCCCAATAAAGCACGCTGACTTCTACATATAATCAACACCTCACCCAACCAGGATTCAAACGCAAAATCTTATAATTGTGACCAGGGAATGCTACCTGTGGACCACCAGGACACTAAAAGCAGTCCTAGACTCTGTTATATTTCACGCAAAGACTGTTCAACGAGCTTATGGCGCCGTGAACCTCTACTGGGGACCACCAGTGCCGCTTAGGTGTTCAGAGCAACGTTTTACCAAATCCGGCTTCGAAACAGGAGGATCCATATATATATCATTAGCCCAATAAAGCACGCAAACTTCTACATATAATCAACACCGCACCCCACCAGGATTCAAACCCACGATCTTATAATTGTGACCGGGGAACGCTACCTCTGGGCCACCAGGAGACTAAAAGCAGTCCTAAACTCTGTTATATTTCACACAAAGCCTGTTCAACGAGCTTATGGCGCCGTGAACCTCTACTGGGGACCACCAGTGCCATTTAGGTGATAAGAGCAAGGTTATACCAAATCAGGCTTGGAAACACGAGGATCCATATATATTTCATTAGCCCAATAAAACACGCGGACTTCTACATAAAATCAACACCTCACCCCACCAGGATTCAATCCCAAAATCTTATAATTGTGACTAGGGAATGCTACCTGTGGACCACCAGGACATTAAAAGCAGTCCTAGACTCTGTTATATTTCACACAAAGCCTGTTCAACGAGCTTATGGCACCGTGAACCTCTAATGGGGACCACACGTGCCGCTTGGTGACCAGAGGCAAGTTTTACCAAATCCGGCTACGAAACACGAGGATCCAAATATATTTCTTTAGCCCAATAAAGCATGCGGACTTCTACATAAAATCAACACCTCAACCCACCAGGATTCAAAACCAAAATCTTATAATTGTGACCAGGGAATGCTACCTGTGGACCACCAGGTCACTAATAGCCGTCCTAGACTGTTATATTTCACACAAAGCCTGTTCAACGAGCTTATGGGGCTGTGAACCACTATATGGGACCACCCGTGCCCCTTAGGTGATCAGAGCAAAGTTTTACCAAATGCGGCTTCAAAACACGAGGATCCATATATTTTTCATTAGCCCAAGAAAGCACGCGGACTTCTACATATAATCAACACCTCACACCACCAGGATTTGAACCCACGATCTTATAATTGTGACCAGGGAACGCTACCTCTGGGCAACCAGGACAATAAAAGCAGTCCTAGACGCTACTATATTTCACACAAAGCCTGTTCAACGACCTCATGGCGCCATGAACCTCTAATAGGGACCACCCGTGCCGCTTAGGTGATCAGAGCAACGTTTTACCAAATCCGGCTTGGAAACACGAGGATACATATATATTTCATTAGCCCAATAAAGCACGCGGACTACTACATATAATCAACACCTCACCCCACCAGGATTCAGACTCACGATCTTATAATTGTGACCGGGGTATGCTACCTCTGGGCCACCAGGACAATAAAAGCAGTCCTAGACTCTACTATATTTCACAAAATGCCTGTTCAACGACCTTATGGCGCTATGAACCTCTAATGGGGACCACCCGTGCCGCTTAGGTGATCAGAGTAACGTTTAACCAAATGCGGCTACGAAACACGAGGATCCAAATATATTTCTTTAGCCCAATACCGTACGCAGACTTCTACATAAAATCAACACCTCACCCCACCAGGATTCAAACCCAAAATCTTATAATTGTGACCAGGGAATGCTACCTGTGGACCACCAGGACACTAAAAGCAGTCCTAGACTCAGTTATATTTCACGCAAAGCCTGTTCAACGAGCTTATGGCGCCGTGAACCTCTTCTGGGGACCACCAGTGCCGCTTAGGTGTTCAGAGCAGCGTTTTACCAACTCCGGCTTCGAAACACGAGTATCCATATATATATCATTAGCCCAATAAAGCATGCAAACTTCTACATATAATCAACACCTCACCCCACCAGGATTCAAACCCAAAATCTTATAATTGTGACCAGGGAATGCTACATGTGGACCACCAGGACACTAAAAGCAGTCCTAAACTCTGTTATATTTCACACAAAGCCTGTTCAACGAGCTTATGGCGCCGTGAACCTCTACTGGGGACCACCAGTGCCATTTAGGTGATAAGAGCAAGGTTATACCAAATCAAGCTTGGAAACACGAGGATCCATATATATTTCATTAGCCCAATAAAGCACGCGGACTTCTACATAAAATCAACACCTCACCCCACCAGGATTCAATCCCAAAATCTTATAATTGTGACTAGGGAATGCTACCTGTGAACCACCAGGACACTAAAAGAAGTCCTAGACTCTGTTATTCACACAAAGCCTGTTCAACGAGCTAATGGCGCCGTGAACCTCTAATGGGGACCACACGTGCCGCTTGGTGACCAGAGCAACGTTTTACCAAATCCGGCTACGAAACACTAGGATCCAAATACATTTATTTAGCCCAATAAAGCACGCGGACTTCTACATAAAATCACCACCTCACCCCACCAGGATTCAAACCCAAAATCTTATAATTGTGACCAGGGAATGCTACCTGTGGACCACCAGGACACTAAAATCAGTCCTAGACTCTGTTATATTTCACACAAAGCCTGTTCAACGAGCTTATGGCGCCGTGAACCTCTAATGAGGACCACCAGTGCCGCTTAGGTGTTCAGAGTAACGTTTTACTAAATCCGGCTTCGAAACACGAGGATCCATATCTATTTCATTAGCCCAATAGAGCACGCACATTTCTACATATAATCAACACGTCACCCCACCAGGATTCGACCCAACGATCTTATAATTGTGACCGGGGAACACTACCTCTGGGCCACCAGGACACTAAAAGCAGTCCTGAACTCTGTTATATTTCACAAAAAGCCTGTTCAATGAGCTTATGGCGCCGTGAACCTCTAATGGGGACCACCCGTGCCGCTTAGGTGATCAGAGCAACGTTTTACCAAATCCGGCTTCGAAAAACGAGTATCCATATATATTTCATTAGCCCAATAAAGCATGCAGATTTCTACATATAATCAACACCTCACCTCACCAGGAGTCAAACCCAAAATCTTATAATTGTGACCAGGGAATGCTACCTGTGGACCACCATGACACTAAAAGCAGTCGTAGACTCTGTTATATTTCACGCAAAGCCTGTTCAACTAGCTTATGGCGCCGTGAACCTCTACTGGGGACCACCAGTGCCGCTTAGATGATATGAGCAACGTTTTACCAAATCCGGCTTCGAAACACGAGGATCCATATATATTTCATTAGCCCAATAAAGCACGCGGACTTCTACATATAATCAACACCTCACCCCACCAGGATTCGAACCCACGATCTTATAATTGTGACCGGGGTATGCTACCTCTGGGCCACCAGGACAATAAAAGCAGTTCTAGACTCTGCTATATTTCACACAAAGCCTGTTCAACGAGCTTATGACGCTGTGAACCTCTAATGGGGACCATCTGTGCCGCTTAGGTGATTAGAGCAACGTTTTACCAAATCCGGCTTGGAAACACGAGGATCCATATATATTTCATTAGCCCAATAAAGCACTCGGGCTTCTACATATAATCAACACCTCACCCCACCAGGATTCAAACCCACGATCTTATAATTGTGACCCGGGTATGCTACCTCTGGGCCACCAGGACAATAAAAGCAGTCCTAGACTCTACTATATTTGACAAAGCATATTCAACGACCTTATGGCGCCATGAACCTCTAATGGGGACCATCCGTGCCGCTTAGGTGATCGGAGCAACGTTTTCCCAAATCCGGCTTCGAAACACGAGGATCCATATATATTTCATTAGCCCAATAAATCACGTGGACTTCTACATATAATCAACACTTCACCCCACCAGGATTCGAACCCACGATCTTCTAATTGTGACCGGGGAACGCAACCTCTGGGCCACCAGGACAATAAAAGCAGTCCCAGACTCTGCTATATTTCACACAAAGCCTGTTCAACGACCTTATGACACTGTGAACCTCTAATGGGGACCATCTGTGCCGCTTAGGTGATCAGAGCAACGTTTTACCAAATCCGGCTTCGAAACACGAGGATCCATATATATTTCATGAGCCCAATAAAGCATGTGTACTTCTACATATAATCAACACCTCACCCCACCAGGATTCGAACCCACTATTTTATAATTGTGACCGAGGAACGCTACCTATGGGCTACCAGGACACTATAAGCAGTCCTAGACTCTGTTATATTTCACACAAAGCCTGTTCAACGACCTTATGGCGCCATGAACCTCTAAAGGGGACCACCCTGCCACTTAGGTGATCAGAGCAACGTTTTACCAAATCCGGCTTGGAAACACGAGGATCCATATATATTTCATTAGCCCAATAAATCACTCGGACTTCTACATATAATCAACACCTCACCCCACCAGGATTCAGACTCACGATCTTATAACTGTGACCGGGGAACACTACCTCTGGGCAACCAGGACAATAAATGCAGTGCTAGACTCTACTATATTTCACACAAAGCCTGTTCAACGACCTTATGGTGCCATGAACCTCTTATGGGGACCAACCGTGCCGCTTAGGTGATAAGAGCAACGTTTTACCAAATCCGGCTTGGAAACACGAGGATCCATATATATTTCATTAGCCCAATAAATCACTCGGACTTCTACATATAATCAACACCTCACCCCACCAGGATTTGAACCCACGATCTTATAATTGTGACCGGAGAACGCTACCTATGGGCCTCTAGGACAATAAAAGCAGTCCTATACTCTGCTATATTTCACACAAAGCCTGTTCAATTAGCTTATGGCGACGTGAACCTCTAATGGGGACCACCCTTACCACTTAGGTGATCAGAGCAACGTTTTACCAAATGCGGCTTCGAAACTCGAGGATCCATATATATTTCATTAGCCCAATAAAGCACTCGGACTTCTACATATAATCAACACCTCACCCCACCAGGATTCAAACCCACGATCTTATAATTGTGACCGGGGTATGCTACCTCTCGGCCACCAGGACAATAAAAGCAGTCCTAGATTCTACTATATTTCACACAAAGCCTGTTCAACGAGCTAATGGCGCCGTGAACCTCTAATGGGGACCACACGTGCCGCTTGGTGACCAGAGCAACGTTTTACCAAATCCGGCTACGAAACACTAGGATCCAAATATATTTCTTTAGCCCACTAAAGCAAGCGGACTTCTACATAAAATCACCACCTCACCCCACCAGGATTCAAACCCAAAATCTTATAATTGTGACCGGGGAACGCTAACTCTGGGCCACAAGGACAAAAAAAGCAGTCCTAGACTCTGCTATATTTCACACAAAGCCTGTTCAACGAGCTTATGGCGCTGTGAACCACTATAGGGGACCACCCGTGCCGCTTAGGTGATCAGAGCAACGTTTTACCAAATGCGGCTTCGAAACACGAGGATCCATATATATTTCATTAGCCCAATAAAGCACGCGGACTTCTTCATATAATCAACACCTCACCCCACCAGGGTTCGAACCCACGATCTTCTAATTGTGACCGGGGAACGCTACCTCTGGGCCACCAGGAAACTAAAAGCAGTTCTAGACTCTGCTATATTTCACACAAAGCCTGTTCAATGAGCTTATGATGCTGTGAACCTCTAATGGCGACCATCCGTGCTGCTTAGGTGATCAGAGGAACGTTTTACCAAATCCGGCTTCGAAACACGAGGATCCATATATGTTTCATTAGCCAAATAAAGCACGCGGATTCTACATATTATCAACACCTCACCCCACCAGGATTCGAACCCGCGATCTTATAATTGCGACCGAGGAACGCTACCTATGGACCACCAGGACACTATAAGCAGTCGTAGACTCTGATATATATCACATAAAGCCTGTTCAACGAGCTTATGGCCCGTGAACCACTATAGGGGACCACCCGTGCCGCTTAGGTGATATGAGCAAAGTTTTACCAAATACGGCTTGGAAACACGAGGATCCATATATATTTCATTAACCCAATAAAGCACTCGGACTTCTACATATAATCAACACCTCACCCCACCAGGATTCAAACCCACGATCTTATAATTGTGACCGGGGTATGCTACCTCTCGGCCACCAGGACAATAAAAGCAGTCCTAGACTCTACTATATTTCACAAAAAGCCTGTTCAACGACCTTATGGCGCCATGAGCCTCTAATGGGGACCACCCGTGAAGCTTAGGGGATCAGAGCAACGTTTTACCAAATCTGGCTTGGAAACGCGAGGATCCATATATATTTCATTAGCCCAATAAAGCACGCGGACTTCTACATAAAATCAACACCTTACCTCACCAGGATTCAAACCCAAAATCTTATAATTGTGACCAAGGAATGCTACCTGTGGACCACCAGGACACCAAAAGCAGTCCTAGACTCTGTTTTATTTCACACAAAGCCTGTTCAACGAGCTTATTGCGCCGTGAACCTCTAATGGGGACCACACGTGCCGCTTGGGGACCAGAGCAACGTTTTACCAAATCCGGCTACGAAACACGAGGATCCAAATATATTTCTTTAGCCCAATAAAGCATGCGGACTTCTACATAAAATCAACACCTCACCCCACCAGGATTCAAACCCAAAATCTTATAATTGTGACCAGGGAATGCTACCTGTGGACCACCAGGACACTAAAAGCAGTCCTAGACTCTGTTTTATTTCACACAAAGCCTGTTCAATGAGCTTATGGCGCCGTGAACCTCTAATGGGGACCACCCGTGCCGCTTAGGTGATCAGAGCAACGTTTTACCAAATTCGGCTTCGAAACACGAGGATCGATATATTTTTCATTAGCCTAATAAAGCACGCAGATTTCTACATATAATTAACACCTCACCCCACCAGGATTCGAACCCACGATCTTATAATTGTGGCCGAGGAACGCTACCTCTGGGCCACCAGGACACTAAAAGCAGTCGTAGACGCTGTGATATTTCACACAAAGCCTGTTGAACGACGTTATGGCGCCGTGAACCTCTAATGGGGACTACCCCTGCTGCTTAGGTGATCAGAGAAACGTTTAACCAAATGCGGCTTCGAAACCCGAGGATCCATATATATTTCATTAGCCCAATAAAGCACGCAGACATCTACATATAATCAACGCCTCACCCCACCAGGATTTGAAGCCACGATCTTATAATTGTGACTAGGGAATGCTACCTGTGGACCACCAGGACACTAAAAGCAGTCCTAAACTCTGTTATATTTCACACAAAGCCTGTTCAACGAGCTTATGGCGCCGTGAACCATTATAGGGGACCACCCGTGCCGCTTACGTGATCAGAGCAACGTTTTACCAAATCCAGCTTGGAAACTCGAGGATCCATATATATTTCATTGGCCCAATAAAGCACGCGGACTTCTACATAAATTCAACACCTCACCCCACCAGGATTCAATCCCAAAATCTCACACCGCTCCTGAACTAAGAAGACCTCTCAACAAGACCTCCTGCTGGACCCGGAACTGTGAAGACCGCCCTCTCCCTTGTGCCATTGTTGGCCATCTTCTCGGACCGGACCACCCACGACTGTCATCGTCCACAACAACTCACGAGCGTTCTCGGTTTATCGAGCATTAGCTTGCCCTCCCCACTGGTGGTGTGAGTGACCCACACTCCAGCTGGAGAGCAGTTATAGCGCGATATTCCAGGCGTGGTTTGAGCTCTTTTCCTTCTACTACTATTTTTCCTTTTTCGCTCTGGCCTAGGGACCTGCACCCTCAAAAGTGTATTCGTCCTGCGGTCCCTCCTGTAACTGTTCACCTCCCTCCCAGGAGATTGTGAACACGAAAGGGGGTTGGAGCAAAACCCATCCCAGCCGAGTCTTTCCAGGAAAACCGTGATCGTGCGGGTCCACCTGGAAAGAGGGTAGCAATCCTTATCCTTCCCAAATAGGCACACTTAGCTCACGTCTATAAGTGAGCAGTCACATACACTAGGAAGTAGGCTTCCCCAACGGGGCTCCGGGAGAGAAGCTCAGGAACCACTCTACGACCACCAGCCAGTGGGGAGTGCTGTAATTCCTCTGCATTTTACTCAACCGGAATAGGTAGGATCTAAAAAAAAAAAAATAAAAAAAAAAAAATAAATAACCCAGGTTATGGAGCGCGTACGCCCTCCTAACCGCGACCCCCGCCTGAACCGCCAACCTGACGACCCGAACTACGACAGGCTTCGCACAGAGAAAGCAGACCAGTTACGCGCCTTCAATGAAGCCCTGAAAAGTAGGAACAGTGCCACCACCTCCAACAACTCCACCACCACTGCTACCGCCACTGAGGACCACTGGACGAAGGTAGAAAACAAAAAACGCCGACGTGCTTTTTCGGGAAACGAATGCCGTCAAGCAGCCCCAAAGGCACCCATCACCACCACCAGCTCTCCTCCAACGACACTGCCAAAATTCCGGATCACGTAAACGGACGCAAAAACAACATATGCCGCCGTCACAGAGATGGAAAAGCTAAATCCACTGGCCAAATTCTCAGTGCGGCCCAACCTAAAGGGGGAGATGATTATTCACCCCAAAGACAAGGACTCCGCCACCACCCTCGACACTTACCTGCAAAACACCACCACCGTTGCATCAACAAAGCTGGACCCCGCCCAGAAACTGATGAAGTCGGTAGTCCTCCGGTACCCAAAGGAACTACCTCTCGAACCCCTGGAGAACCACCCGAAGATCCTAAAAGCCGAGAGATGCTCTCCCCTGTCCGACAAGACGGCCACCACGAAACAAGTGCTCATAACGCACTACGGCTCACCCCCCAGCTCCATAGACCTCAAAACCTGGGGGATATACGAAGTGAGGCCCTTCGTCCCAGAGCCCCTGCGGTGCTTCAGATGCCAGAAATACGGGCACCATCAGACAAGGTGCACGTACAAGGAAATCTGCGCAGTCTGCGCACAGAAGCACGGCACACACTCCTGCCTCACCAAGTTGAAAAATGGGGAAAAAATTGCCCCCAAGTGTGCCAACTGCGGGGGCAAACACCACGCCTGGAATCCTGGATGCTCAGAGAGAACAAAGAGGGTCCAGGCAAACCGACCAGCAGCAAGACCGGCCCCCACCGCCTACACACCAGCCCCACCAAGTACCTTCGTGTGGGGAACCCAAAGGCCAAAACAACAAAGACAACCTCCTCAGCCAGTCAACACCCAAAGTGCAGCCCAGTTTCCTGGCCTCACTACGGCCACACCTCAGCCACCCAAGCAGCAGACAACGACAACCACGAGAAAGGCAAAAGAAGCACACACCAAGGCACCAGAAGGAATGATACACGTATCAGACCAAGCCAAGGTACTGACAACCTTCGCGGAGGGCTTAGCCGGACTACTGGGCCACACGATCCAACCCACACAGCTCCAAATACTCATGGGGAGCGTCCTCGGGCAAGTCGCCACAGCTCCAGCCAACTCAGTGGAGGAAGCCACGCCGGTCCGCACCCGAGTGACAGCCGAGGTACACTCTACACCGAAGAAGGCCACCAGAGAACCCAAGATACCGACAGCTCCCAGAAAGAAACTGGACGTTTCAACTCCCCTGAACCGAACCACGGCCCAGAAGGCAAAAACCACAGAACACGAAGACATGAACCTGATCCAGTTGGAATCGAACTTGGACATCTCCATCGAGGACCACCAGAAGTCCCCGATGAAACAGTGGTGGAAAGCATCAGCACCCTGAACATCCTAACATGGAATGCTCAGGGCATCAAAAACAAGAAACACCTTCTACAAGAAGCAGCAGCCAAGGACAAGCTTGACATCATACTGCTACAAGAAACACTTCTACAAGAACAAGACTGTTTCAAATTCAGCGGTTACAAAACATACAGGAGGCATTTCACGCAGGCGTCAACAAGAGGATGTATGATCTTGGTCAAGTCAAGCATACCCTCCGCCGATGTCACGCAGCAATTTCCATGTGGGGAAAACATCGAGACACAGGCCGTCAAAGTAACCCTCCAAGAACGGGAATTAACTGTTCACAACATCTACAAGAACCCAAGGGGCTCACTGGAGGTTACTCAATTATTTGCTTCGGCCGCTGACCACGCCACACTCATAGGAGGGGATTTCAACGCACATCATCCCTTCCTAAGCTCGGCAAGCCCCACAAATGAAGACGGCCTACACCTATACACCACCTTTCAAGATACACCCGAGATCTGCCTCCTGAACACCGGAGAGCCCACCCACACTAGGGGAGGAAGGCTAGATCTAACCTTCGTCTCCAGTGCACTACAGCCTTCGGCCTCCTGGCAGATACACCCCACGCTGACCAGCGACCACTTCGCCACCCTAACAACGCTGAAGGTGAACAAACTCCCCACTCCACTCCACCCCCGAGATGGAGATACAATACCCAAAAGGCAGACTGGGGACTCTTTAAGAAACACCTGGCTAAGTGGCGCGAAAAATCACAGCCGGCCGGCGCAGCACCCGTGGACGAGACAACCCTCCACCACCAATTGGTCGAGGCGTTTCACCAAGCGGCAGAAGAGGCTATCCCAAAAACAAAACCCACATCAAGACAGTACAATGATTACTGGTACTACTGTCCCAGGGTGAAAGAACTCAACCACAGAGTGAACATGGCCCGAAGAAACTACAGGAGACATCCCACGGCAACAAACAGACATCTCCTACAAGTCATAGTTAAGGATACCAGGGAAGAGAAGGAAGAAATTAAAAACGTAAGCTGGCTCAAGTGGTGCTCCGAACTGAACGAGCACACCTCCCTTGGCAAGATGTGGGCCCAGATCCGAAGGGCATCTGGGAAGGCAACACCACCACCACTAACTCATCCCAACCCAGAAGAGGAAGCCGAGAGACTTGCAAAACTGTTCTCTGACCGAGCAGCAACAAAAAACCTCCCGAGACAGGCGGAGGAGACACAACGGCGTCTGCGACAGGTCAGGCTCCAGATGATCGAAGAGGCCTGCAACAGTGAAGATGACACTGACAGACCATTCAACCAGCAAGAACTCCAGAAGTCGCTAAAACGAAGCAAGGACACAGCTCCAGGGGCCGACAGGATAACCTACTCCATGCTTTCTCATGCCGGTACAGCCGGACACGAGGCTCTGTTGCAAGCCATCAATGCTTCGTGGACAGCACAAAGACTCTCACCGGAATGGAAGAAGGCAGATATACAGCCCATCCCGAAGCCTAGAGAACCAGACAAACCGAGGCCCATCTCCCTTCTCAGCTGCATAGCGAAGACGGGAGAAAGAATGGCTCTCAACCGACTCAAGTGGAAAGTAGGCAGCCCACACCCTCACATCTTTGCTTACACCGAGAACACCGGCACAGAAAACAACATCGCCGAGATACTCAGCACAGTGGACAACAAACCAGCTCTGGTGGTCTTCCTCGACCTGGAGAAAGCCTTCGAACTAGCAAATCCATTGGCCATTACAACTACGCTCGCTAAAAAAGGCGTCAAAGGAAGGTTGCTGGGGTGGATCCAGAACTACCTCACACAGAGAGAAGCACGAGTACGCTTTCAGGGAGCAACCTCAAGCTACAGGGTCCATGAAAACGGAACCCCACAAGGAGGCATCCTCAGTCCAATGCTGTTCAATGTCCTGATGGAAAATCTGGTCAAACTTCCTTTCAGACAAACAGCCAAGCTCCTATGCTATGCAGACGACTTACAGCTTATAGTAAGAGGATCAAACAGACTAGCCAACACGCAACACGCACTCCAACTTATAGAAGAAGAGTGCAACAGACTTGGACTCAAGATAAATCCAGCCAAGTCGAAAGCGATGGCCATCTGCACAGACACACCAGACAAGATGCTCTCCATACAAAACACGCCGGTAGTCTGGACCAACGCCCACCAGTGTCTTGGAATCTGGTTTGACCAGAAACTCACCTTCAAGCCGCAACTCGAGTATCTCAGGCACAGGACGAAGAGCAGACACAATATAATGAGGTCGCTCACCAGCAAATCCGCAGGAGCAAACCTTCATGTGCTCAAAGCCTACTACACAGCCGCCATCAGATCGCTGGTAGATTACAGTGCTCAAGCACTCATTGGACTGAGAGAAGACCAAATAGCTAAGCTAGAAGTCATTCAAAACAATGCTCTCAGGACCATGCTCGGAGCACCCATGTGGACCAGAATTTGCAATCTGCAAATGGAAACCGAACTACCACCCCTGGCATTACGAGTCAAGCAGGTGACAGCCGGTCTCCTCGCCAAAATCTGTAGAACAGACAAGCCCACAGTTGCCAAGATTCGAATCAGTGCCTCCCTCCACCTCGACCACAGAGTGCGAGGGGCCACCTGGTCGCACGAGGCAAGCGAGGTCATCCGACAACTGCAAGCAGAAACACTCGTCAAGAACAACCAAGACACACGAGACAATGGTTACGCTGTTCCTCCACCATGGAGCCCTCCACCAGCCACACTCAAATTTACCGACCTAGGCGATAGTAAAGCCAACCTCCAGAAGGAGGACCTCAAAAAAATAACTCTCCAAGCCATAGCCACCGAGACACCGGCTGATGCAGCATCATACTTCACAGACGGCTCGGTGGACCCAAAACATCATAGATCCGGAGCGGCCTTTTACACCCAAGGTCAGACCCTCCAATGGAGACTTTCCAATGACTGCTCCACCCTACAAACAGAACTGGTAGCAATCTCAAAGGCCCTACAACACGCTGCAACACAACACAACAAGTCCGTCATAATTCACACGGACTCGAAATCGGCCATGCAAGCGCTGCAACACAGTCAACCAAGAGACAACGTCCACATCATCACCTCGATCCTCGCACAGCTACAGGAATTCCAAAGCCAAAACCGACCAGTCGTCTTACACTGGATTCCCAGTCATGTAGGGATCGGAGGAAACGACGTGGCAGACGAAGCAGCCAAGGCAGCTACACGTTCTAGTAGCGTACACATCCAAATTCCAGCAAGTGTGCAACAGATCAAGAATCACCTCAGAAAGACTACCAAGCTCCACATCAAAAAGAGCTTCCTTCATGCACTCAACGCTGGTTCCCAATCAGCCAAATGGTACCTGGCGGCCACAAAAGGGGAACCACCTTTCGCTGACAAGAAAACTCCAAGACAAACCCAAGTCAGCCTTCATCGACTACGACTAGGGTACAAGTGCTCCTGGCAGATGATCGGAAATGACGTCATGGAATGCACCTACTGTCAGGAGCCAGCAGCTAACCCACTTGAACACTATCTCCTCGATTGCGAGGTCACACAAAGCCTCCGAAACAGAACTCAAATCTCCCAAGAAACACACAACACCAGCGGCC
Source organism: Homarus americanus (assembly GCF_018991925.1). Lineage (NCBI taxonomy): Eukaryota > Metazoa > Arthropoda > Malacostraca > Decapoda > Nephropidae > Homarus > Homarus americanus. The sequence goes on along the minus strand of NW_024739609.1, from coordinate 56 downwards.
ACTCTAACCCGAAAGGCCCATACAGACCACATTCACCACCTACTCCGGGTCATCAC
>NW_024739608.1:0-7880 GCF_018991925.1 Homarus americanus | reverse complement strand
CAAAGTCCCCTGATCGAGTATAACAAAGTCCCCCTGATCGAGAATAACAAAGTCCCCTGATCGAGTATAACAAAGCCCCCTGATCAAGTATAACAAAGGCCCCTCATCGAGTATAACAAAGACTCCTGGTCGATTATAACAAAGTCCCCTGATCGAGTATAACAAAGGCCCCTGATCGAGTATAACAAAGGCCACTGATCGAGTATAACAAACTCCCCTGATCGAGTATAACAAAGTCTCCTCATCGAGTTTAACAAAGACCCCTGGTCGAGTATAACAAAGGCGCCTGATCGAGTATAACAAAGGCCCTTGATCGATTATAACAAAGGCCCCTGATCGAGTATAACAAAGTCCCCTGATCGAGTATAACAAAGCCCCCTGATCGAGGAAAAATAAAGTCCCCTGATTGAGTATAACAAAGTCTTCTCATCGAGATTAACAAAGTCCTTATTCGAGAATAACAAAGGCCTTTGAAGTTTAACAAAGGCCCCTGTTCGAGTATAACAAAGGCTCCTAAAAGAGTATAACAAAGGCCACTGATAGAGTATGACAAAGTCCCCGATCGAAATATTACAGAGTCCTCATCGAGTATAACTGAAAGTCCCCTATCGAGTATATAACAAAGGCCCCTCATCGAGTATAAACAAAGTCCAATGATCGAGTATATAACAAAGTCCTCTGATCGAGTATAACAAAGTCCCCTGATCGAGTATAACAAAGTCCCCTGAACGATTATAACAAATACCCCTCATCGAGTATAACAAAGTTTCTTGGTCGAGTAAAACAAAGCCCCCTGATCGATTATAACAAAGTCCCCTGATCAAGTATAACAAAGTCCCCTGATTGAGTATAACAAAGGCCCCTGATCGAGTTTAACAAAAGCCCCTGATCGAGTATAACAAAGTCCCCAGGTCGAGTATAACAAAGGCCCCTGATCGAGTATAACAAAGTCCCCCTGATCGAGAATAGCAAAGTCCCCTGATCCAGTATAACAAAGTCCCCTGATCGGGTATAATAAAGGCCCCTGATCGAGTATAACAAAGGCCCCTGATCAGCATAACAAACCCTGCGGTCGAGTATAACAAAGTCCCATCATCGAATATAACAAAGTCCCCTGATCGAGTATAACAAAGTCCCCTGATGGAGAAGAACAAAGTCTCCTGATCGAGTATAGCAAAGTCCCCTGCACGATTATATAAAAGGCCCCTGATCGAGTATAACAAAGTTTAATGATCGAGTACAACAAAGCCCCCTGAACGAGTATAACAAAGTCCCCTGATCGAGTATAACAAAGTCCCCTGATTGAGTATAACAACGGCCCCTGATCGAGTATAACAAAGGCCACTGATCGAATATAACAAAGGTGCCTGAATGCGTATAACAAAGGCCCCTGATCGAGTATAACAAAGGCCCCTGATCGAGTATAATAAAAGCCTCTGATCAAGTATAACAAAGACCCCTGGTCGAGTATAACAAAGTCCCCTGATCGAGTATTACAGAGTCCCCTGATCGAGTATAACAAAGTCCCCTGATCGAGTATAACAAACTCCCCTCATCGAGTATAACAAAGTATCCTCGTTGAGTTTAACAAAGTCCTCAAATCGAGAAAAAACAAAGGCCTTTGATCGAGTTTAACAAAGGCCCCTGTTCGAGTATAACAAAGGCCTCTAAAAGATTATAACAAAGGACACTGATCGAGTATAACAAAGCCCCCTCATCATGTATAACAAAAGCCTCTGATCAAGTATAACAAAGACCCCTGGTCGAGTATAACAAAGTCCCCTGATCGAGTATTACAGAGTCCCCTGATCGAGTATAACAGAGTCCCCTCATCGCGTATAACAAGGGCCCCTCATCGAGTATAACAAAGTCCCATGATCGAGTATAACAAAGTCCCCTCACCGAATATAACAAAGTCCCCTGATCGAGTATAACAAAGTCCCCTGATCGAGTATAACAAAGTTCTCTGATCGAGTATAACAAAGTCCCCTGATCGAGTATAACAAAGTCCCCTGATCGAGTATAAAAAAGTTCCCTGATCGAGTATAACAAAGTCCCATGATCGAGTATAACAAAGTCCCCTCATCGAATATAACAAAGTCCCGTGATCGAGTATAACAAAGTCCCCTGATCGAGTATAACAAAGCCCCCTGATCATGTATAACAAAGGCCCCTCATCGAGTATAACAAAGACTCCTGGTCGATTATAACAAAGTCCCCTGATCGAGTATAACAAAGGCCCCTGATCGAGTATAACAAAGGCCACTGATCGAGTATAACAAACTCCCCTGATCGAGTATAACAAAGTCTCCTCATCGAGTTTAACAAAGACCCCTGGTCGAGTATAACAAAGATGCCTGATCGAGTATATCAAAGGCCTCTGATCGAGTATAACAAAGGCCCCTGATCCAGTATAACAAAGTCCCCTAATCGAGTATAACAAAGCCCCCTGATCGTGTAAAATAAAGTCCCCTGATTGAGTATAACAAAGTCTCCTCATCGAGATTAACAAAGTCCTCTAAGCGAGAATAACAAAGGCCTTTGAAGAGTTTAACAAAGGCCCATGTTCGAGTATAACAAAGGTCTCTAAAAGAGTATAACAGAGTCCCCTCATCGAGTATAACAAAGGCCCCTCATCGAGTATAACAAAGTCCCATGATCGAGTATAACAAAGTCCCCTGATCGAGTATAACAAAGTCCCCTGATCGAGTATAACAAAGTCCAATGATCGAGTATAACAAAGTCCTCTGATCGAGTATAACAAAGTCCCCTGATCGGCGGCGTCGCAAAGTCCCCTGAACGATTATAACAAATACCCCTCATCGAGTATAACAAAGTTTCTTGGTCGAGTAAAACAAAGCCCCTGGATCGATTATAAATAAAGTCCCCTGATCAAGTATAACAAAGGCCCCTCATCGAATATAACAAAGGCGCCTGAACGAGTATAACAAAGGCCCTTGATCGAGTATAACAAAGTTCCCTGATCGAGTATAACAAAGCCCCTGGATCGAATATAATAAACTCCCCCTGATCGAGAATAACAAAGTCCCCTGATCGAGTATAACAAAGTCCCCTGATCGGGTATAATAAAGGCCCCTGATCGAGTATAACAAAGGCCCCTGATCGAGCATAACAAACTCCCATGGTCGAGTATAACAAAGTCCCATCATTGAATATAACAAATTCCCCTGATCGAGTATAACAAAGTCCCCTGATGGAGAAGAACAAAGTCTCCTGATCGAGTATAGCAAAGTCCCCTGCACGATTATATCAAAGGCCCCTGATCGAGTATAACAAAGTTTAATGATCGAGTACAACAAAGCCCCCTGAACGAGTATAACAAAGTCCCCTGATCGGGTATAACAAAGTCCCCTGATTGAGTATAACAACGGCCCCTGATCGAGTTTAACAAAGGCCCCTGATCGAGTATAACAAAGTCCCCTGGTCGAGTATAACAAAGGCCACTGATCGAATATAACAAAGGTGCCTGAACGCGTATAACAAAGGCCCCTGATCGAGTATAACAAAGGCCCCTGATCGAGTATAATAAAAGCCTCTGATCAAGTATCACAAAGACCCCTGGTCGAGTATCACAAAGTCCCCTGATCGAGTATTACAGAGTCCCCTGATCGAGTATAACAGAGTCCCCTCATCGAGTAAAACAAAGGCCCTGCGGATCGAATAAAAAAACAAAAGTCCCTGATCGAGTATAACTAACTCTTTTTCGAGTATAACAAAGTCTGCTCATCGAGATTAACAAGTTCTATCGAGAATAACAGCCTTTTGATCGACAACAAAGGCCCTGTTCGAGTATAAGCAACAAAGTGCTACTAAAAGAGTATATAACAAAGGCCACTGATCGAGTATAACAAAGTCCCCTGATCGAGTATTACAGAGTCCCCTCATCGAGTATAACAGAGTCCCCTCATCGAGTATAACAAAGGCCCCTCATCGAGTATAACAAAGTTCCATGATCGAGTATAACAAAGTCCCCTCATCAAATATAACAAATTCCCCTAATCGAGTATAACAAAGTTCCCTGATCGAGTATAACAAAATCCCCTGATCGAGTATAACAAAGTCCCCTGAACGATTATAACAAATGCCCCTCATCGAGTATAACAAAGTTTCCTGGTAGAGTATAACAAAGTCCCCTGATCAAGTATAACAAAGTCCCCTGATTGAGTATAACAAAGGCCCCTGATCGACTTTAACAAAAGTCCCTGATCGAGTATAACAAAGTCCCCAGGTCGAGTATAACAAAGTCCCCAGGTCGAGTATAACAAAGGCCCCTCAAAGAATATAACAAAGGCGCCTGAACGTGTATAACAAAGGCCCCAGATCGAGTATAACAGAGTCCCCTCATCGAGTATAACAAAGGCCCCTCATCGAGTATAACAAAGTCCCATGATCCATTATAACAAAGTCCCCTTATCGAGTATAACAAAGTCCCCCTGATCGAGAATAACAAAGTCCCCTGATCGAGTATAACAAAGTCCCCTGATCGGGTATAATAAAGGCCCCTGATCGAGTATAACAAAGGCCCCTGATTGAGCATAACAAACTCCCTTGGTCGAGTATAACAAAGTCCCCTCATCGAATATAACAAAGTCCCCTGATCGAGTATAACAAAGTCTCCTCATCAAGTTTAACAAAGTCCTCTAATCGAGAATAACAAAGGCCCCTGATCGAGTATAACAAAGGCCCCTGATCGAGTAAATCAAGGGCCCCTGATCGAGTATAACAAAGTCTCCTCATCGAGTATAACAAAGTCCTCTCATCAAGAATAACAAAGGCCTTTGATCGAGTTTAACAAAGGCCCCTGATCGAGTATAACAAAGTCCCCTCACCGAGTATAACAAAGTCCCCTGATCGCGTATAACAAAGTCCCCTGATCGAGTATAACAAACTCCCCTGGTCGAGGATAACAAAGTCCCCTGATCGAGTATAACAAAGGCCCCTGATCGAGTATAACAAAGTCCCATGATCGAGTATAACAAAGTCCCCTGATTGAATATAACAATGTCCCCTGATCGAGTATAACAAAGTCCCTGATCGAGTATAACAAAGTCCCCTGATCGAGTATACCAAAGCCCCCTAGACGAGTATAACAAAGTCCCCTCATGGAGTATAACAAAGTCCCTGATCGAGTATAACAAAGTCCCCTGGTCCAATATAACAAAGACCCTGATCGAGTATAACAAAGTCCCCTGATCGAGTATATAACAAGTCCCCTCATCGAGTATAACAAAGGCCCCTCATCGAGTATAACAAAGTCCCATGATCGAGTATAACAAAGTCCCCTCATCGAATATAACAAAGTCCCCTAATCGAGTATAACAAAATCCCCTGATCGAGTATAACAAAGTCCCCTGATCGAGTATAACAAAGTCCCCTGAACGATTATAACAAATGCCCCTCATCGAGTATAAGAAAGTTTCCTGGTCGAGTAAAACAAAGTCCCCTGATCGAGTATAACAAAGTCTCCTGATCAAGTATAACAAAGTCCCCTGATTGAGTATAACAAAGGCCCCTGATCGAGTTTAACAAAGTCCCCCTGATCGAGAATAACAAAGTCCCCTGATCGAGCATAACAAAGTCCCCTGAGCGGGTATAATAAAGGCCCCTGATCGAGTATAACAAAGGCCCCTGATTGAGCATAACAAACTCCCATGGTCGAGTATTACAAAGTCCCCTCATCGAATATAACAAAGTCCCCTGATCGAGTTTAACAAAGGCCCCTGATCGAGTATAACAAAGTCCCCTGGTCGAGTATAACAAAGGCCCCTGATCGAATATAACAAAGGCGCCTGAACGTGTATAACAAAGGCCCTTGATCGAGTATAACAAAGTTCCCTGATCGAGTATAACAAAGCCCCCTGATCGAGTATAACAAAGTCCCCCTTATCGAGAAGAACAAAGTCTCCTGATCGAGTATAGCAAAGTCCCCTGCACGATTATATCAAAGGCCCCTGATCGAATATAACAAAGTTTCCTGATCGAGTACAACAAAGCCCCCTGTTCGAGTATAACAAAGTCCCCTGATCGAGTATAACAAAGTCCCCTGATTGAGTATAACAAAGGCCCCTGATCGAGTTTAACAAAGGCCCCTGATCGGGTATAACAAAGTCCCCTCATCGAATATAACAAAGACCCCTGATCGAGTATAACAAAGTCCCCTGATCGAGTATAACAAAGACCCCTGGTCGAGTATAGCAAAGACCCCTGGTCGAGTATAACAAAGGCGCCTAATCGAATATAACAAAGGCCCCTAATCGAGTATAACAAAGGCCCCTGATCGAGTATAACAAAGTCCCCTGATCGAATAAAACTGATCGAATAAAACAAAGTCCCCTGATCGAGTATAACAAAAGCCCCTGATCGGAGTATAACAAAGTACCCAGGTCAGAGTATAACAAGGCCCCTGATCCGGAATATAACAAAAGGCGCCTGAACGTGTATAACCAAAGGGCCCTTGATCGATATAACAAAAGCCCCTGATCGAGTATAACAAATTATCTGATCCGAAAATTAACAAAGTCCCCTGATCCCAAAAGGTATAATAAAGCCCCTCATCAAGTATAACCAGGCCCCTCATCGAGTATAATAAAGCCCACCTCCTTGAGGTAGCAAAATCCCCTGATCAGGTATAACTATGTCCTGATCCGGGTATAACCAAAGGCCCTCATCCAGGAGTATAACGAGGCTGATCGAGGTATAACAAAAGGATCCCATTGTCCAGGCATAACAGTCCTCATCGAATATAACAGTTCCCTCATCGAGAGTATAACAAAATCCCCTGATCGAGTATAACAAAGTCCCCTGAACGATTATAACAAATGCCCCTCATCGAGTTTAACAAAGTTTCCTGGTCGAGTATAACAAAGTCCCCTGATCAAGTATAACAAAGTCCCCTGATTGAGTATAACAAAGGCCCCTGATCGACTTTAACAAAAGTCCCTGATCGAGTATAACAAAGTCCCCAGGTCGAGTATAACAAAGGCCCCTCAAAGAATATAACAATGGCGCCTGAACGTGTATAACAAAGGCCCCTGATCGAGTATAACAAAGTTCCCTGATCGAGTATAACAAAGCCCCCTGATCGAGTATAACAAAGTCCCCCTGATCGAGAATAACAAAGTCTGATCGAGTATAGCAAGTCCCTGATCGGGTATAATAGAAAGCCCCTCATGGAAGGTATAACAAGGCCTAATCCAGCATAACAAAGTCCCATGGTCATTAGTATAACAAAAAGTCCCTCATCGGAATATAACAAAGTCCCCTGATCGAGTATAACAAAGGTGTCTGATCGAGTATAACAAAGGCCCCTGATCGAGTATAACAAAGTCCCCTGATCGAGTATAACAAAGTCCCCTGATCGGGTATAATAGAGGCCCCTCATGGAGTATAACAAAGGCCCCTAATCCAGCATAACAAAGTCCCATGGTCGAGTATAACAAAGTCCCCTCATCGAATATAACAAAGTCCCCTGGTCGAGTATAACAAAGGCGTCTGATCGAGTATAACAAAGGCACCTGATCGAGTATAACAAAGGCCCCTGATCGAGTAAAACAAAGTCCCCTGATCGAGTATAACAAAGTTCCCTGATCGAGAAAAACAAAGTCCCCTGATCGAGTATAACAAAGTCTCCTCATCGAGATTAACAAAGTCCTCTAATCGAGAATAACAAAGGCCTTTGATCGAGTTTAACAACGTCCCCTGATCGAGTATTACAGAGTCCCCAGATCGAGTATAACAGAGTCCCCTCATCGAGTATAACAAAGGCCCCTCATCGAGTATAACAAAGGCCCCTGATCGAGAATAAGAATGTCCCTCATCGAGTATTACAGAGTCTCCTGATCGAGTATAACAAAGTCCCC
>NW_024739607.1:0-17286 GCF_018991925.1 Homarus americanus | reverse complement strand
AGTGTAGAGGCTGTTACCTGTACTGTCTTCTGGTGAGTGTGAGAGGCTGTTACCTGTACTGAATCCTGTGTGAGTGTGAGAGCCTGTTACCTGTACTGTATCCAGGGTGAGTGTGAGAGGGTATTACCTGTACTGAATCCTGTGTGAGTGTGAGAGCCTGTTACCTGTACTGTCTCCTGGGTGAGTGTGAGAGGGTTTTAATTGTACTGTCTTTTGGTGAGTGTGAGAGGCTGTTACCTGTACTGTCTCCAGGGTGAGTGTGAGAGGCTGTTACCTGTACTGTCTCCAGGGTGAGTGTGAGAGGCTGTTATCCTGTACTGTCTTCTGGTGAGTGTGTGAGGCTGTTACCTTTACTGTCTTCAAGTGAGTGTGAGAGGTTATTACCTGTACTTTCTCCAGGGTGAATGTGAGAGGCTGTTACCTGTACTGTCTCCTGGTGAGTGTGAGAGGCTGTTACCTGTACTGTCTCCAGGGTGAGTGTGAGAGGCTGTTATCCTGTACTGTCTCCTGGGTGAGTGTGAGTGGCTTTTACCTGTACTGTCTTCTGGTGAGTGTGAGAGGCTGTTACCTGTAATGTCTCCAGGGTGACTGTGAGAGGTTATTACCTGTACTTTCTCCAGGGTGAGTGTGAGAGGATGTTACCTGTACTGTCTCCAGGGTGAGTGTGAGAGGCTGTTACCAATACTGTCTCCAAGGTGAGTGTGAGAGGCTGTTACCTGTACTGTCTCCAGGGTGAGTGTGAGAAACTGTTACCTGTACTGTCAACTGGTGAGTGTTAGAGGCTGTTACCTGTACTGTCTCCAGGGTGAGTGTGTGAGGCTTTTAACTGTATTGTCTCCTGGTGAGTGTGAGAGGCTGTTACCTAGACTGTCTCCTGGTGAGTGTGAGAGGCTGTTACCTGTACTGTCTTTTGGTGAGTGTGAGAGGCTGTTACCTGTGCTGTCTGGTAGTGTGAGAGGCTGTTACCTGTACTGTCTAGGGTGAGTGGCTGTTGCCTGTGCACTGTCTTCCAGGGGAGTGTGAGAGGCTGTTACGTGTACTGTCTCCTGGAGAGTGCGAAAGGCTGTTACCTGTACAGTCTTCAGGGTGAGTGTGAGAGGCTGTTACCTGTACTGTCTCTAGGGTGAGTGTGAGAGGCTGTTACCTGTACTGTCTCCAGGGTGAGTTTGAGAGGCTGTTACCTGTACTGTCCCCTGGTGAGTGCGAGAGGCTGTTACCTGTACGGTCTTCAGGGTGAGTGTGAGAGGCTGTTACCTGTACTGTTTCCTGGTGAGTGTGACAGGCTGTTACCTGTACTGTCTCCAGGGTGAGTGTTAGAGGCTGTTACCTGTAATGTCTCCAGGGGGAGTGCGAGAGGCTGTTACATGTACTGTCTCCTGGTGAGTGTGAGAGGCTGTTACCTGTACTGTCTCCTGGGTGAGTGTGAGAGGCTTTTACCTGTACTGTCTTTTGGTGAGTGTGCGAGGCTGTTACCTGTACTGTCTCCACGGTAAGTGTGAGTGGCTATTACCTGTACAGTCTCCTGGGTGAGTGTTAGAGGCTGTTACCTCTACTGTCTCCAGGGTGAGTGTGAGAGGCGGTTAACTGTACTGTCTCCAGGCTGATTGTGAGAGGCTGTTACCTGTTCTGTCTCCTGGTGAGTGCGAGAGGCTGTTACCTGTACTGTCTTCAGGGTGAGTGTGAGAGGCTGATACCTGTACTGTCTCCAGGGTGAGTGTGAGAGGCTGTTACCTGTACTTTCTTCAGGGTGAGTGTGAGAGGCTGTTACGTGTACTGTCTCCTGGTGAGTGCGAGAGTCTGTTACCTGTACTGTCTCCTGGGTGAGTATTAGAGGCTGTTACCTGTACTGTGGGTTCCAGGGGTGAGGGAGAGGCTGTTTACTCCTGTACTGTCTCCAGGGGTGAGTGTGAGAGGCTGTTACCTGTACTGTCTTCAGGGTGGAGTGAGAGGCTGCCACCTGTACTGTCTCCAGGGTGAGTGTGAGAGGCTGTTACCTGTACCTCTCCCAGGAGTGTGAGAGGCTGTTACCTGTACTGTCTTTTGGTGAATGAGAGGCTGTTACCTGTAATGTCTCCTGGTGAGTGTGTGGGAGAGGCTGGGTTACCTGTACTGTTCCAAGGTACCTGTACTGTCTTTTTGGTGAGTGTAAGAGGCTGTTACCTGTACTGTCTTCTGGTGAGTGTGAGGGGCTGTTACCTGTACTGTCTCCAAGGTGAGGAGAGGCTGCTACCTGTACTGTCTCCAGGGTGAGTGTGAGAAGCTGTTACTTGTACTGTCTCCAGGGAGAGTGTGAGAGGCTGTTACCTGTACTGAATCCTGTGTGAGTGTGAGAGCCTGTTACCTGTACTGTCTCCAGGGTGAGTGTGAGGGGCTGTTACCTGTACTGAATCCTGTGTGAGTGTGAGAGCCTGTTACCTGTACTGTCTCCAGGGTGAGTGTAAGTGGCTATTACCTGTACTGTCTCCTGGGTGAGTTTTAGAGGCTGTTACCCGTACTGTCTCCAGGGTGAGTGTGAGAGGCTGTTACCTGTACTGTCTCCTGGTGAGTGTTAGAGGCTGTTACCTGTACTGAATCCTGTGTGAGTGTGAGAGCCTGTTACCTGTACTGTCTCCAGGGTGAGTGTAAGTGGCTATTACCTGTACTGAATCCTGTGTGAGTGTGAGAGGCTGTTATCCTATACTGTCTCCAGGATGAGTGTGAGAGGCTGTTACCTGTACTGTCTCCAGGGTGAGTGTGAGAGGCTGTTACCTGTACTGTCTCCAGGGTGAGTGTGAGAGGCTGTTATCCTGTACTGTCTTCTGGTGAGTGTGTGAGGTTGTTACCTTTACTGTCTTCTGGTGAGTGTGAGAGGTTATTACCTGTAACTTTCTCCAGGGTGAATGTGAGAGGCTGTTACCTGTACTGTCTCCAGGGTGAGTGTGAGAGGCTGTTTTCCCTGTACTGTCTCCTGGGTGAGTGTGAGAGGCTTACCTGTACTGTCTTCTGGTGAGTGTGAGAGGCTGTTACTCTGTACTGTCTCCAGGGTGACTGTGGAGAGGTTATGCCTGTACTTTCTCCAGGGTGAGTGTGAGAGGATGTTACCTGTACTGTCTCTCCAGGGGTGAGGAGAGGCTGTTACCAATACTGCCCCCAAGGTGAGAGTGTGAGGAAGCTGTTACCTGTACTGGTCTCCTGGCGTGAGTGTGTGAGGCTTTATCTGTATTGTCTCCTGGGTGAGTGTGAGAGGCTGTTACCTGGACTGTCTCCTGTGAGTGTGAGAGGCTGTTACCTGTACTGTCTTTGGTGAGTGTGGAGAGGCTGTTGCCTGTGCTGTCTCCTGATGAGTGTGAGAGGCTGTTACCTGTACTGTCTTCAGGGTGAGTGAGAGGCTGTTACCTGTACTGTCTTCAGGGGGAGTGTGAGAGGCTGTTACGTGTACTGTCTCCTGGAGAGTGCGAAAGGCTGTTACCTGTACAGTCTTCAGGGTGAGTGTGAGAGGCTGTTAACTGTACTGTCTCTAGGGTGAGTGTGAGAGGCTGTTACCTGTACTGTCTCCAGGGTGAGTTTGAGAGGCTGTTACCTGTACTGTCCCCTGGTGAGTGCGAGAGGCTGTTACCTGTACGGTCTTCAGGGTGAGTGTGAGAGGCTGTTACCTGTACTGTTTCCTGGTGAGTGTGACAGGCTGTTACCTGTACTGTCTCCAGGGTGAGTGTTAGAGGCTGTTACCTGTAATGTCTCCAGGGGGAGTGCGAGAGGCTGTTACATGTACTGTCTCCTGGTGAGTGTGAGAGGCTGTTACCTGTACTGTCTCCTGGGTGAGTGTGAGAGGCTGTTACCTGTACTGTCTCCACGGTAAGTGTGAGTGGCTATTACCTGTACAGTCTCCTGGGTGAGTGTTAGAGGCTGTTACCTGTACTGTCTCCAGGGTGAGTGTGAGAGTCTGTTAACTTTACTGTCCCCAGGCTGATTGTGAGAGACTGTTACCTGTACTGTCTCCTGGTGAGTGCGAGAGGCTGTTACCTGTACTGTCTTCAGGGTGAGTGTGAAGAGGCTGGTACCTGTACTGTCTTCAGGGAGAGTGTGAGAGGCTGTTACCTGTACTGAATCCTGTGTGAGTGTGAGAGCCTGTTACCTGTACTGTATCCAGGGTGAGTGTGAGAGGGTATTACCTGTACTGAATCCTGTGTGAGTGTGAGAGCCTGTTACCTGTACTGTCTCCTGGGTGAGTGTGAGAGGGTTTTAATTGTACTGTCTTTTGGTGAGTGTGAGAGGCTGTTACCTGTACTGTCTCCAGGGTGAGTGTGAAAGGTTATTACCTGTACTTTCTCCAGGGTAAGTGTGAGAGGCTGTTACCTGTACTGTCTCCTGGGTGAGTGTAAGAGGCAGTTACCTGTACTGTCTTCTGGTGAGTGTGTGAGGCTGTTACCTGTACTATCTCCTGGGTGAGTGTGAGAGGCTGTTATCCTGTACTGTCTCCAGGGTGAGTGTGAGAAGCTGTTATCCTGTACTGTCTTCTGGTGAGTGTGTGAGGCTGTTACCTTTACTGTCTTCTGGTGAGTGTGAGAGGTTATTACCTGTACTTTCTCCAGGGTAAATGTGAGAGGCTGTTACCTGTACTGTCTCCTGGGTGAGTGTGAGAAGCTGTTACCTGTACTATCTCCAGGGAGAGTGTGAGAGGCTGTTACCTGTACTGAATCCTGTGTGAGTGTGAGAGCCTGTTACCTGTACTGTCTCCAGGGTGAGTGTGAGAGCCTGTTACCTATACTGTCTCCAGGGTGAGTGTGAGAGGCTATTACCTGTACTGTCTCCAGGGTGAGTGTTAGTGGCTATTACCTGTACTGTCTCCTGGGTGAGTATTTGAGGCTGTTACCCGTACTGTCTCCTGGGTGAGTGTGAGAGGCTGTTACCTGCACTGTCTCCAGGGTGAGTGTGAAAGGCTGTTACATGTACTGTGTCCTTGTTAGTGTGAGAGGCTGTTACCTGTTCTGTCTCCAGGGTGAGTGTGAGGCTGTTACAAGTACTGTGTCCCAGGAGTGTGGAGAGGATGCTACCTGTACTGTTGTACTGGTAAGTGTGTGAGAGGCTGTTACCCGTACTGTCTCAGGGGGACTGAGAGGCTGTTACATGTACTGTGTCCTGGTCAGTGTGGGAGAGGTCAATACCTGTACCTGTTCCCAGGTCCCATGTAGAAATAGCCTGTACTGTCTCCAGGGTGTGAGGGAGAGGTTGTTACCTGCAATTGTCTCCAGGGTGAGTGTGAGATGCCAGCCACCTGTACCTGTCTCCTGGTGAGGTGGAGAGGCTGTTACCTGTACTGTCTCCAGGTGAGTGCGATAAGCTGTTACCAGTACTGTCTTCAGGATGTGTAGAGTACAGGATCTGTACCTGTCACCAGGGTGGGAGTGTGAGAGGATGTTGCCTGTACTGTCTCCAGGGTGAGTGTGAGAGGCTGTTACTCTGTACTGTCTCCTGGTGAGTGTGAGAGGCTGTTACCTGTACTGTCTCCTGGTGAGTGTGAGAGGCTGTTACCTGTACTGTCTGCATGGTGAGTGCGAGAGGCTGTTACCTATACTGTCTCCTAGTGAGTGTGAGAGGCTGTTACCTGTACTGTCTCCAGGGTGAGTGTGAAAGGCTGTTACCAGTACTGTCTCCAGGGTGAGTGTGAGAGGCTGTTACCTATCCTGTCTCCAGGGTGAGTGTGAGAGGCTACCTGTACTGTCTCCAGTGTGAGGTTGAGAGGCTGTTACCTGTACTGTATCCAAGGGTGAGTGTGAGAGGCTGTTACCTGTAGTGTCTCCTGGTGAGTGTGAGAGGCCGTTACCTGTACTGTCTCCGGGATGAGTGTGATAGGGTGTTACTTGTTCTGTCTCCTGGTGAGTGTGAGAGGCCGTTACCTGTATTGTCTCCAGGGTCAGTGTGAGAGGCTGTTACATGTACTGTCTCCAGGGTGAGTGTGAGAACCTGTTATCTGTACTGTCTCCAGGGTGAGTGTGAGAGGCCACACCCACTCTCTCCTGGGTGAGCTTGAGAGACTGTTACCTGCACTCTATCCTTGGTGAGTGGGAGAAGCTGTTACCTGTACTGTCTCCAGGGGGTGAGTGAGAGGCTGTTACTGTAATTGTCTCCAGGTGAGTGCGAGAAATTGTTACCAGTAATGCCCCAGGATGTGTGGGAGAGGCTGTGGTCTGTAATTGGTCTCCAGGGAGTGTGAGAGGATGTTGCCTGTACTGTCTCCAGGGTGAGTGTGAGAGGCTGTTACCTGTACTGTCTCCTGGTGAGTGTGAGAGGCTGTTACCTGTACTGTCTTCAGGGTGAGTGAGAGGCTGTTACCTGTACTGTCTTCAGGGGGAATGTGAGAGGCTGTTACGTGTACTGTCTCCTGGTGAGTGCGAAAGGCTGTTACCTGTACAGTCTTCAGGGTGAGAGTGAGAGGCTGTTACCTGTACTGTCTCCAGGGTGAGTGTGAAAGGCTGTTACATGTACTGTGTCCTTGTTAGTGTGAGAGGCTGTTACCTGTTCTGTCTCCAGGGTGAGTGTGAGAGGCTGTTACAAGTACTGTGTCCTGGTGAGTGTGAGAGGATGCTACCTGTACTGTTGTACTGGTAAGTGTGAGAGGCTGTTACCTGTACTGTCTCCAGGGGGATTCTGAGAGGCTGTTACATGTACTGTGTCCTGGTCAGTGTGAGAGGCTGTTACCTGTACTGTCTCCAGGGTCAGTGTGAGAGGCTGTTACCTGTACTGTCTCCAGGGTGAGTGTAAGAGGCTGTTACCTGTACTGTCTCCAGGGTGAGTGTGAGATGCTGTTACCTGTACTGTCTCCTGGTGAGTGTGAGAGGCTGTTACCTGTACTGTCTCCAGGGTGAGTGCGAGAAGCTGTTACCAGTACTGTCTTCAGGATGTGTGAGAGGCTGTGACCTGTACTGTCACCAGGGTGAGTGTGAGAGGATGTTACCTGTACTGTCTCCTGGTGAGTGTTAGAGGCTGTTACCAGTAATTGTCTCCTGGTGAGTGTGAGAGGCTGTTACCTGTACTGTCTCCTGGTGAGTGTGAGAGGCTGTTACCTGTACTGTCTGCATGGTGAGTGCGAGAGGCTGTTACCTATACTGTCTCCTAGTGAGTGTGAGAGGCTGTTACCTGTACTGTCTCCAGGGTGAGTGTGAAAGGCTGTTACCAGTACTGTCTCCAGGGTGAGTGTGAGAGGCTGTTACCTATCCTGTCTCCAGGGTGAGTGTGAGAGGCTACCTGTACTGTCTCCAGTGTGAGGTTGAGAGGCTGTTACCTGTACTGTATCCAAGGGTGAGTGTGAGAGGCTGTTACCTGTAGTGTCTCCTGGTGAGTGTGAGAGGCCGTTACCTGTACTGTCTCCGGGATGAGTGTGATAGGGTGTTACTTGTTCTGTCTCCTGGTGAGTGTGAGAGGCCGTTACCTGTATTGTCTCCAGGGTCAGTGTGAGAGGCTGTTACATGTACTGTCTCCAGGGTGAGTGTGAGAACCTGTTACCTGTACTGTCTCCAGGGTGAGTGTGAGAGGCTGTTACCTGTACTCTCCTGGGTGAGTTTGGAGAGACTGCCACTGTACCTCACCCTTGTGAGTGTGAGAAGCTGCTACCTGTACCTGTCTCCAGGTGAGTGTGAGAGGCCACTTGTACTGTCTCCAGGGTGAGTGCGAGAAACTGTTACCAGTAATGTTTCAGCAGGATGTGTGAGAGGCCACTGTACTCTCGGTTCTCAGGTGAGTGTGAGAGGATGTTGCTCACTGTTCCAGGGTGAGTGTGAGAGGCTGTTACCTGTACCTGTTCCCAGAGGAGAGGCTGTTACCACTGTCTTCAGGGTGAGTGAGAGGCTGTTACCTGTACTGTCTTCAGGGGGAGTGTGAGAGGCTGTTACGTGTACTGTCTCCTGGTGAGTGCGAAAGGCTGTTACCTGTACAGTCTTCAGGGTGAGAGTGAGAGGCTGTTACCTGTACTGTCTCTAGGGTGAGTGTGAGAGGCTGTTACCTGTACTGTCTCCAGGGTGAGTTTGAGAGGCTGTTACCTGTACTGTCCCCTGGTGAGTGCGAGAGGCTGTTACCTGTACGGTCTTCAGGGTGAGTGTGAGAGGCTGTTGCCTGTACTGTCTCCGGGTGAGTGTGACAGGCTGTTACCTGTACTGTCTCCAGGGTGAGTGTTAGAGGCTGTTACCTGTAATGTCTCCAGGGGGAGTGCGAGAGGCTGTTACATGTACTGTCTCCTAGTGAGTGTGAGAGGCTGTTACCTGTACTGTCTCCTGGGTGAGTGTGAGAGGCTTTTACCTGTACTGTCTTCTGGTGAGTGTGCAAGGCTGTTACCTGTACTGTCTCCCAGGGAGAGTGTGGAGAGGCTGAGCCACCTGTACCTGAATCCTGTGTGAGTGTGAGAGCCCAGCCACCTGCACTGTCTCCAGGGTGAGTGGCACATACCTGTACTGTCTCCTGGGTGGGAGTTTTAGAGGCTGTTACTCCGTACTGTCTCCAGGTGAGGAGAGGCTGTTACCTGTACTCGTCTCCCTGGTGAGTGTTAGAGGCTGTTACCTGTACTGTCTCTAGGGTGAGTGTGAGAGGCTGTTACCTGTACTGTCTCCAGGGTGAGTTTGAGAGGCTGTTACCTGTACTGTCCCCTGGTGAGTGCGAGAGGCTGTTACCTGTACGGTCTTCAGGGTGAGTGTGAGAGGCTGTTACCTGTACTGTTTCCTGGTGAGTGTGACAGGCTGTTACCTGTACTGTCTCCAGGGTGAGTGTTAGAGGCTGTTACCTGTAATGTCTCCAGGGGGAGTGCGAGAGGCTGTTACATGTACTGTCTCCTGGTGAGTGTGAGAGGCTGTTACATGTACTGTCTCCTGGGTGAGTGTGAGAGGCTTTTACCTGTACTGTCTTCTGGTGAGTGTGCGAGGCTGTTACCTGTACTGTCTCCACGGTAAGTGTGAGTGGCTATTACCTGTACAGTCTCCTGGGTGAGTGTTAGAGGCTGTTACCTGTACTGTCTCCAGGGTGAGTGTGAGAGTCTGTTAACTGTACTGTCTCCAGGCTGATTGTGAGAGGCTGTTACCTGTACTGTCTTCAGGGTGAGTGTGAGAGGCTGGTACCTGTACTGTCTTCAGGGAGAGTGTGAGAGGCTGTTACCTGTACTGAATCCTGTGTGAGTGTGAGAGCCTGTTACCTGTACTGTATCCAGGGTGAGTGTGAGAGGGTATTACCTGTACTGAATCCTGTGTGAGTGTGAGAGCCTGTTACCTGTACTGTCTCCTGGGTGAGTGTGAGAGGGTTTTAATTGTACTGTCTTTTGGTGAGTGTGAGAGGCTGTTACCTGTACTGTCTCCAGGGTGAGTGTGAAAGGTTATTACCTGTACTTTCTCCAGGGTAAGTGTGAGAGGCTGTTACCTGTACTGTCTCCTGGGTGAGTGTAAGAGGCAGTTACCTGTACTGTCTTCTGGTGAGTGTGTGAGGCTGTTACCTGTACTGTCTCCTGGGTGAGTGTGAGAGGCTGTTATCCTGTACTGTCTCCAGGGTGAGTGTGAGAGGCTGTTACCTGTACTGTCTCTGGTGAGTGTGAGAGGCTGTTACCTGTACTGTCTCAGGGTGGTGTGAAGGCTGTTATCCTGTACTGTCTCCTGGTGAGTGTGAAGGTGGCTTTTACCTGTACTGTCTTCTGGTGAGTGTGAGAGGCTGTTATCTGTACTGTCTCCAGGGTGACTCTGAGAGGTTATTACCTGTACTTTCTCCAGGTTGAGTGTGAGAGGATGTTACCTGTACTGTTTCCAGGGTGAGTGTGTGAGGCTGTTACCAATACTGTCTCCAAGGTGATTGTGAGAGGCTGTTACCTGTACTGTCTCCAGGGTGAGTGTGAGAGGCTGTTATCCTGTACTGTCTCCTGGGTGAGTGTGAGAGGCTTTTACCTGTACTGTCTTCTGGTGAGTGTGAGAGGTTATTACCTGTACTTTCTCCAGAATTGAATGTGAGGAGGCTGTTACCTGTGCCTCCTGGTGGAAGGTGTGTGAGAGGCTGTTACCTGTACTGAATCCTGTGTGAGTGTGAGAGCCTGTTACCTGTACTGTCTCCAGGGTGAGTGTGAGGGGCTGTTACCTGTACTGAATCCTGTGTGAGTGTGAGAGCCTGTTACCTGTACTGTCTCCAGGGTGAGTGTAAGTGGCTATTACCTGTACTGTCTCCTGGGTGAGTTTTAGAGGCTGTTACCCGTACTGTCTCCAGGGTGAGTGTGAGAGGCTGTTACCTGTACTGTCTCCTGGTGAGTGTTAGAGGCTGTTACCTGTACTGAATCCTGTGTGAGTGTGAGAGCCTGTTACCTGTACTGTCTCCAGGGTGAGTGTAAGTGGCTATTACCTGTACTGAATCCTGTGTGAGTGTGAGAGGCTGTTATCCTATACTGTCTCCAGGATGAGTGTGAGAGGCTGTTACCTGTACTGTCTCCAGGGTGAGTGTGAGAGGCTGTTACCTGTACTGTCTCCAGGGTGAGTGTGAGAGGCTGTTATCCTGTACTGTCTTCTGGTGAGTGTGTGAGGTTGTTACCTTTACTGTCTTCTGGTGGTGAGGTCAGCCAGAGGTTGTTACCTGTACTTTCTCCAGGGTGAATGTGAGGCTGTTACCTGTACTGTCTCCAGGGTGAGTGTGAGGAGGGCTGTTTTCACCATACTGTCTCCTGGGTGAGTGTGGGAAGGCTTTTTACTGTACTGTCTTCTGGTGAGTGTGAGAGGCTGTTACCTGTACTGTGTCTCCAGGGTGACTGTGAGAGGTTAATACCTGTACTTTCTCCAGGGTGAGTGTGAGAGGATGTTACCTGTACTGTCTCCAGGGTGAGTGTGAGAGGCTGTTACCAATACTGTCTCCAAGGTGAGTGTGAGAGGCTGTTACCTGCACTGTCTCCAGGGTGAGTGTGAGAAACTGTTACCTGTACTGTCAACTGGTGAGTGTTAGACGCTGTTACCTGTACTGTCTCCAGGGTGAGTGTGTGAGGCTTTTACCTGTAATGTCTCCTGGTGAGTGTGAGAGGCTGTTGCTGTGCTGTCTCTGATGAGTGTGAGAGGCTGTTACCTGGCTGCTGTCTTCAGGGTGGGCGAGACTGTTACATGCTGTCTTCCCAGAGTGTGAGAGGGCTGTGCGTGTACTGTCTCCTGGAGTGCAGAAGGCTGTGCCTGTACAGTCTTCAGGGTGAGTGTGAGGGCTGTTACTGTCTGTCTCTGGGGTGAGTGTGAGAGGCTGTTACCTGTACTGTCTCCAGGGTGAGTTTGAGAGGCTGTTACCTGTACTGTCCCCTGGTGAGTGCGAGAGGCTGTTACCTGTACGGTCTTCAGGGTGAGTGTGAGAGGCTGTTACCTGTACTGTCTCCTGGTGAGTGTGACAGGCTGTTACCTGTACTGTCTCCAGGGTGAGTGTTAGAGGCTGTTACCTGTAATGTCTCCAGGGGGAGTGCGAGAGGCTGTTACATGTACTGTCTCCTGGTGAGTGTGAGAGGCTGTTACCTGTACTGTCTCCTGGGTGAGTGTGAGAGGCTGTTACCTGTACTGTCTCCACGGTAAGTGTGAGTGGCTATTACCTGTACAGTCTCCTGGGTGAGTGTTAGAGGCTGTTACCTGTACTGTCTCCAGGGTGAGTGTGAGAGTCTGTTAACTTTACTGTCCCCAGGCTGATTGTGAGAGACTGTTACCTGTACTGTCTCCTGGTGAGTGCGAGAGGCTGTTACCTGTACTGTCTTCAGGGTGAGTGTGAAGAGGCTGGTACCTGTACTGTCTTCAGGGAGAGTGTGAGAGGCTGTTACCTGTACTGAATCCTGTGTGAGTGTGAGAGCCTGTTACCTGTACTGTATCCAGGGTGAGTGTGAGAGGGTATTACCTGTACTGAATCCTGTGTGAGTGTGAGAGCCTGTTACCTGTACTGTCTCCTGGGTGAGTGTGAGAGGGTTTTAATTGCACTGTCTTCTGGTGAGTGTGAGAGGCTGTTACCTGTACTGTCTCCAGGGTGGGTGTAAGAGGCAGTTACCTGTACTGTCTTCTGGTGAGTGTGTGAGGCTGTTACCTGTACTGTCTCCTGGGTGAGTGTGAGAGGCTGTTATCCTGTACTGCCTCCAGGGTGAGTGTGGTGGCCTGTACTGCTCTCCAGGGTGAAGTCATGAGAGCTGTTACCTGTACTGTCTCAGGGTGAGTGTGAGGCTGTTGCTCTGCATACTGTCTTCTGGTGAGAGTGTGTAGGCTGTTACGCTTTGCTGTCTTTCAAGTGGTGAAGTTGTCCTGTACTTTCTCCAGGAGTGAATGTGAGAGAGGCTGTTACCTGTACTGTCTCCAGGGTGAGTGTGAGAAGCTGTTACCTGTACTATCTCCAGGGAGAGTGTGAGAGGCTGTTACCTGTACTGAATCCTGTGTGAGTGTGAGAGCCTGTTACCTGTACTGTCTCCAGGGTGAGTGTGAGAGCCTGTTACCTATACTGTCTCCAGGGTGAGTGTGAGAGGCTATTACCTGTACTGTCTCCAGGGTGAGTGTTAGTGGCTATTACCTGTACTGTCTCCTGGGTGAGTATTTGAGGCTGTTACCCGTACTGTCTCCTGGGTGAGTGTGAGAGGCTGTTACCTGCACTGTCTCCAGGGTGAGTGTGAAAGGCTGTTACATGTACTGTGTCCTTGTTAGTGTGAGAGGCTGTTACCTGTTCTGTCTCCAGGGTGAGTGTGAGAGGCTGTTACAAGTACTGTGTCCTGGTGAGTGTGAGAGGATGCTACCTGTACTGTTGTACTGGTAAGTGTGAGAGGCTGTTACCTGTACTGTCTCCAGGGTGATTCTGAGAGGCTGTTACATGTACTGTGTCCTGGTCAGTGTGAGAGGCTGTTACCTGTACTGTCTCCAGGGTCAGTGTGAGAGGCTGTTACCTGTACTGTCTCCAGGGTGAGTGTGAGAGGCTGTTACCTGTACTGTCTCCAGGGTGGGTGTGGTGCTGTGCACCCAGCCCCGCTGTCTCCTGGTGGGTGTGAGAGGCTGTTACCTGTGCTGTCTCAGGGTGAGTGCGATAGCTGGCTACCAGTACTGTCTTCAGGATGTGAAAGCGGGGCTGCTTGACCTGTACTGTCACAGGGGTGGGGTGTGAGAGGATGTTGCCTGTACTGTCTCCGGGTAGATGTGAGAGGCTGTTACTGTACTGTCTCCTGGTGAGTGTGAGAGGCTGTTACCTGTACTGTCTCCTGGTGAGTGTGAGAGGCTGTTACCTGTACTGTCTGCATGGTGAGTGCGAGAGGCTGTTACCTATACTGTCTCCTAGTGAGTGTGAGAGGCTGTTACCTGTACTGTCTCCAGGGTGAGTGTGAAAGGCTGTTACCAGTACTGTCTCCAGGGTGAGTGTGAGAGGCTGTTACCTATCCTGTCTCCAGGGTGAGTGTGAGAGGCTACCTGTACTGTCTCCAGTGTGAGGTTGAGAGGCTGTTACCTGTACTGTATCCAAGGGTGAGTGTGAGAGGCTGTTACCTGTAGTGTCTCCTGGTGAGTGTGAGAGGCCGTTACCTGTACTGTCTCCGGGATGAGTGTGATAGGGTGTTACTTGTTCTGTCTCCTGGTGAGTGTGAGAGGCCGTTACCTGTATTGTCTCCAGGGTCAGTGTGAGAGGCTGTTACATGTACTGTCTCCAGGGTGAGTGTGAGAACCTGTTACCTGTACTGTCTCCAGGGTGAGTGTGAGAGGCTGTTACCTGTACTCTCTCCTGGGTGAGTTTGAGAGACTGTTACCTGTACTCTATCCTTGGTGAGTGTGAGAAGCTGTTACCTGTACTGTCTCCAGGGTGAGTGTGAGAGGCTGTTACTTGTACTGTCTCCAGGGTGAGTGCGAGAAACTGTTACCAGTAATGTCTTCAGGATGTGTGAGAGGCTGTGACCTGTACTGTCTCCAGGGTGAGTGTGAGAGGATGTTGCCTGTACTGTCTCCAGGGTGAGTGTGAGAGGCTGTTACCTGTACTGTCTCCTGGTGAGTGTGAGAGGCTGTTACCTGTACTGTCTTCAGGGTGAGTGAGAGGCTGTTACCTGTACTGTCTTCAGGGGGAATGTGAGAGGCTGTTACGTGTACTGTCTCCTGGTGAGTGCGAAAGGCTGTTACCTGTACAGTCTTCAGGGTGAGAGTGAGAGGCTGTTACCTGTACTGTCTCCAGGGTGAGTGTGAAAGGCTGTTACATGTACTGTGTCCTTGTTAGTGTGAGAGGCTGTTACCTGTTCTGTCTCCAGGGTGAGTGTGAGAGGCTGTTACAAGTACTGTGTCCTGGTGAGTGTGAGAGGATGCTACCTGTACTGTTGTACTGGTAAGTGTGAGAGGCTGTTACCTGTACTGTCTCCAGGGGGATTCTGAGAGGCTGTTACATGTACTGTGTCCTGGTCAGTGTGAGAGGCTGTTACCTGTACTGTCTCCAGGGTCAGTGTGAGAGGCTGTTACCTGTACTGTCTCCAGGGTGAGTGTAAGAGGCTGTTACCTGTACTGTCTCCAGGGTGAGTGTGAGATGCTGTTACCTGTACTGTCTCCTGGTGAGTGTGAGAGGCTGTTACCTGTACTGTCTCCAGGGTGAGTGCGAGAAGCTGTTACCGAGAATGCTGTCTTCAGGATGTGTGAGGCGGCATGACCTGTACTGTCACCAGGGGTGAGTGTGAAGGATGTTGCCTGTACTGCTCTCAGGGAGGTGAGTGTGAGAGGCTGTTACCTGTACTGTCTCCTGGTAGGTGTGAGGCTGTTACCTGTACTGTCTCCTGGTGGTGTGAGGCTGTTACATACTGTCTGCATGGTGGTGCAGGCTGTTACCAGTAGTGTCTCCTGGTGAGTGTGAGAGGCCGTTACCTGTACTGTCTCCATGATGAGTGTGAGAGGTTGTTACCTGTACTGGTCTGCAGGGTGAGTGTGAGAGGCTGTTACCTATCCTGTCTCCAGGGTGAGTGTGAGAGGCTACCTGTACTGTCTCCAGTGTGAGGTTGAGAGGCTATTACCTGTACTGTATCCAAGGGTGAGTGTGAGAGGCTGTTACCTGTAGTGTCTCCTGGTGAGTGTGAGAGGCCGTTACCTGTACTGTCTCCGGGATGAGTGTGATAGGCTGTTACTTGTTCTGTCTCCTGGTGAGTGTGAGAGGCTGTTACCTGTACTCTCTCCTGGGTGAGTTTGAGAGACTGTTACCTGTACTCTATCCTTGGTGAGTGTGAGAAGCTGTTACCTGTACTGTCTCCAGGGTGAGTGCGAGAAGCTGTTACCAGTACTGTCTTCAGGATGTGTGAGAGGCTGTGACCTGTACTGTCTCCAGGGTGAGTGTGAGAGGATGTTGCCTGTACTGTCTCCAGGGTGAGTGTGAGAGGCTGTTAACTGTAATGTCTCCTGGTGTGTGTGAGAGGCTGTTACCTGTACTGTCTTCAGGGTGAGTGAGAGGCTGTTACCTGTACTGTCTTCAGGGGGAGTGTGAGAGGCTGTTACGTGTACTGTCTCCTGGTGAGTGCGAAAGGCTGTTACCTGTACAGTCTTCAGGGTGAGTGTGAGAGGCTGTTACCTGTACTGTCTCTAGGGTGAGTGTGAGAGGCTGTTACCTGTACTGTCTCCAGGGTGAGTTTGAGAGGCTGTTACCTGTACTGTCCCCTGGTGAGTGCGAGAGGCTGTTACCTGTACGGTCTTCAGGGTGAGTGTGAGAGGCTGTTACCTGTACTGTCTCCTGGTGAGTGTGACAGGCTGTTACCTGTACTGTCTCCAGGGTGAGTGTTAGAGGCTGTTACCTGTAATGTCTCCAGGGGGAGTGCGAGAGGCTGTTACATGTACTGTCTCCTGGTGAGGGTGAGAGGCTGTTACCTGTACTGTCTCCTGGGTGAGTGTGAGAGGCTGTTACCTGTACTGTCTCCACGGTAAGTGTGAGTGGCTATTACCTGGGTACTGTCTCCCTGTGAGTGCGGGAGAGGCTGTTACCTGTGCACTGTCTTCTCAGGATGAGTGTGAGAGGCTACTACCTGCATTGTCTCCAGGGTGGGAGTGTGAGGAGGTTGCTACCTGTACTGTCTTCAGGGTGAGTGTGAGAGGGCTGTTTACGTGTACTGTCTCCTGGTGAGTGCGAGAGTCTGTTACCCCACTGTTCTCGGTGAGCAGCATTAGAGGCTGTTACCTGTGCTGTCTCCAGGGTGAGTGTGAGAAGCTATTACCTGTACTGTCTCCAGGGAGAGTGTGAGAGGCTGTTACTTGTACTGTCTCCTGGTGAGTGTGAGAGGTTATTACCTGTAATTTCTCCAGGGTGAGTGTGAGAGGCTGTTACCTGTACTGTCTCCAGGTTGAGTGTGAGATGCTGTTACCTGTACTCTTTTATGGGTGAGTGTGAGAGGCTATTACCTGTACTGTCTCCTGGGTGAGTGTGAGAGGCTGTTACCTGTACTGTCTTTTGGTGAGTGTAAGAGGCTGTTACCTGTACTGTCTTCTGGTGAGTGTGAGAGGCTGTTACCTGTACTGTCTCCAAGGTGAGTGTGAGAGGCTGTTACCTGTACTGTCTCCAAGGTGAGTGTGAAAAGCTGTTACTTGTACTGTCTCCAGGGAGAGTGTGAGAGGCTGTTACCTGTACTGAATCCTGTGTGAGTGTGAGAGCCTGTTACCTGTACTGTCTCCAGGGTGAGTGTAAGTGGCTATTACCTGTACTGAATCCTGTGTGAGTGTGAGAGCCTGTTACCTGTACTGTCTCCAGGGTGAGTGTAAGTGGCTATTACCTGTACTGTCTCCTGGGTGAGTTTTAGAGGCTGTTACCCGTACTGTCTCCAGGGTGAGTGTGAGAGGCTGTTACCTGTACTGTCTCCAGGGTGAGTTTGAGAGGCTGTTACCTGTACTGTCTCCAGGGTGAGTGTGAGAAGCTGTTACCTGTACTGTCTCCAGGGAGAGTGTGAGAGGCTGTTACCTGTACTGAATCCTGTGTGAGTGTGAGAGCATGTTACCTCTACTGTCTCCAGGGTGAGTGTGAGAGGCTATTACCTGTACTGAATCCTGTGTGAGTGTGAGAGGCGTTTATCCTGTACTGTCTCCAGGGTGAGTGTGAGGGGCTGTTACCTGTACTGTCTCCAGGGTGAATTTGAGAGGCTGTTACCTGTACTGTCTCCAGGGCGAGTGTGAGAGGCTGTTATCCTGTACTGTCTTCTGGTGAGTGTGTGAGGCTGTTACCTTTACTGTCTTCTGGTGAGTGTGAGAGGTTATTACCTGTACTTTCTCCAGGGTGAATGTGAGAGGCTGTTACCTGTACTGTCTCCTGGTGAGTGTGAGAGGCTGTTACCTGTACTGTCTCCAAGGTGAGTGTGAGAGGCTGTTATCCTGTACTGTCTCC
>NW_024739606.1:0-19183 GCF_018991925.1 Homarus americanus | reverse complement strand
TCCATTCGTGAACCATCTCACGGTACACAGAGCCTCACCAACCATCTCCGGTACACAGAGCCTCACCAACCATCACGGCACACAGAGCCTCACCAACCATCTCCTGGTACCAGAGCCTCACCAACCATCTCCACCCCGGCCTCACCAACCATCTCCACGGTACAGGCCTCTGCCCATCTCAGTACAAGCCTCACAAACCATCTCCACATTCAGAGCCTCACCAACCATCTCACGTTACACAGAGCCTCACCAACCATCTCCTGACCACAGAGCCTCACCAACCATCTCCCACGGTACAGAGCCTCACCAACCATCTCCACGATTACACAGAGCCTCACCAACCATCCTCAGGACACAGAGCCTCACCAACCATCTCCTCATTACACAGAGCCTCACCAACCATCTCACGCACACAGAGCCTCACCAACCATCTCCTGACACACAGAGCCTCACCAACCATCTCCCGGTACACAGAGCCTCACCAGCTATCTCACAGTACAGAGCCTCCCAACCATCTCCGCATTACCTGAGCCTCCAACCATCTCACGGTACACAGAGCCTCACCAGCTATCTCACGGTACACAGAGCCTCACCAGCCATCTCACGGTACACAGAGCCTCACCAACCATCTCACGGTACACAGAGCCACCCACCATCTCCTGCACACAGAGCCTCACCAGCCATCTCACGGTACACAAGCCTCACCAGCCATCTCACGGTACACAGAGCCTCCAACCATCTCACGGTACCAGAGGCCTCACCAGCCATCTGGCGGTACCAGAGCCTCACCAACCATCTCACGGTTCAGGGCCTCACCAACCATCCACGATCACAGAGCCTCACCAGCCATCTCCACGGTACACAGCCTCACCAACCATCTCACGGTACAGAGCCTCACCAACCATCTCACGTACACAGAGCCTCACCAACCATCTCCTGACCAGGGCCTCAGCCCATCTCACGGTTCACAGAGCCTCACCAACCATCTCCCACGGTACTCAGAGCCTCACCAACCATCTCCACGGTACACAAGCCTCACCAGCCATCTCACGGTACACAGAGCCTCACCAGCCATCTCACGGTACACAGAGCCTCACCAGCCATCTCCACCGTACACAGAGCCTCACCAACCATCTCACGGTACACAGAGCCTCACCAGCCATCTCCACGGTACAGAGCCTCACCAGCATCTCACGGTACAGAGCCTCACCAACCATCTCACGGTACACAGAGCCTCACCAACCATCTCACGGTACACAGAGCCTCAGCTCCATCTCACGGTACACAGAGCCTCACCAGCTATCTCCTGTACCAGAGCCTCACCAACCATCTCCGGTACACAGAGCCTCACCAACATCTCACGGTACCAGAGCCTCACAACCATCTCACGGTACACAGAGCCTCACCAACCATCTCACATTACCAGAGCCTCACCAGCACTCTCAATAACCAGCTGCTCTCTTGGATCAATATAGGGTTTTCTTATCTCTCAATAATCACGTTCATTCCTTTTATTATAAGTTACTTCATATCTTAAATTATAGGACATTCTTCCCACTAGGAATATACTACATATAGCTGGATGGTATTATAATGAGGTTAAATATCATATGAAGAGGTAAGGTTTATAGTGGCAGAGTCGTATAGTGAGGGAAGTAGGTAGCGTGACTCGAGGGTGTGATGATAATACTGTATATTAACACAGGCTCAGTACAAGTGTAGTATATAAAACAGCTTTATTTTACTAGTTTGATAGGGGGGGGGATCAATGTATAATAGACTATGGTATATTCCTATTACCTAACAAGTAGAATGGATACTTCCACTATGTCGATCGTTGGGGAGGTTCAGGATCACCGCTACACAGCCAGCACTTACTTTTAAACGATGAGGGGGTAGCACACCGTCGATGGACCGGGCTGAGACCTCTTTGCACTTGGTGACGGATTTCTTCAATGCAGCTGGTGAGACGACGAGCGGGGCTGGGGACGAGTGTTGCTGGCCCCTTCACGGTTATAAGAATGATCCTCTGGAAGGAGCTGCAGGCCCCTTATATTGGAGATCTCGAGCCGGCAGATGACCTCTCTTAATTAACACTAAAATGGGTGTTTCTAGACCGGCTGTTTGGTCAGGTAACAGAAGTGCTGGCTGGACGGTAGTTTGTTGAGGTAACACGGTCATGATCACGTGGCAGTGAGAACTGTTCCCTTCGTGACTGTGACTTCACTTTAATTACTGTAGGGTGTGTAGGGTGAACATGTGCTCCCCTGGTTACTACTAAGTCTATGTTATTCTGCTGGCCTGGATGCTTTGGTCTGTTAGATAAACATTATAGAATAAACAGAACTTGGTACTTTATATCCACATTGTACGTCATGTCGCGGTGTGATGCATTTCAGGGTACAACAAGGTCACTGTCTACAGCTGCTGGGGCGGGAACGTGAGGCTCTGGCCATCTACAACAGCGTGCTCAAGTCCAAGCCAGAAGACCCAGCCCTCCTGGCCATCATCAACAACAACTTGGTCTCCATCAACCGAGCGGCTAATGTCTTTGACTCCCGCAAGAGGATGAAGACTGCCATGGCGCCCGGCCTGGAGCACAAACTGACCAGCTACCAGCGCTCTACCATCAGCCTCAACCACTGCCTCCTGGCTTACCACACTAACCAGGTACTGTAGTGTGTGAACCTCCTGTACTGTATCTATCCTATGGGCTGTAAGTTGTGGAATCATTGGGTTTTATCATATAAGTTTGTGTATACATCATATACATTCTTTCTTCTTTACTTATACAAGTTGACAATCCCTTATCCGAAATCCTTGGGACCAGATGCATTTCGGTTTTTGGAATTTTTAGGATTTCAGAATGGTTAGTTTTTTTTTTTTTTTTTTTATAGGAATCAGCCCACTCGGGCACAGCAGGTCACTGACTCACATTGAGGCTGGGGGCTAAAATATAATAATAATTATAATAATAATAATAATAATAATAATCGCAATAATAATTCATAGGTCTAGGTCGTGGTTCTCACTTTTGATCTTTTTTTCATTTTTGTATTTCTTTATTATTATTATTTTATTATTACAGTATTATTGTTATCATTCTTATTTTATTTTTGTGTATAGTTAACCCCATTTGCCGCTGGGTTAATGTAACCCGGAGGGTCCCGCGTAAAGTGAGAAAAGCGTAAAGTGAATAACATAACATATGGGATTAATTGAAATGGAGTCCGGGCCGATCCCCAAACTCCACTTTTTGATGACACACAACTATGTTGTAGTAAAAATATTATCTTAACTTTATGATGGTATGCACACACAATTAATAATTAAGAGAAATATCAATAATATTAGGTTTTTTAACACTTACATTAGTAGAAAAAATGGCTGGGCACACGGGGATGGCCGGTTGGTTCCGAGGCAGAGGGCAGATTATTGGCCCTCACCTGTGTCACTTGTATCAATTGTATCACTATCCACCACATGAGGCTTGCAGGGCCTCTTTGTCAAACTCCCCAAAGTCCATATAAGTCCATATCCTCACCATAATTATCACTATCACTGACTTGGGCCGGCTGTGGTGGGTGGCGGGTGAAGAACTGGTAATGTTTTGATGACTGGGCGACCTTGTGCGCACCATGTTCGCGCAGCTTACACAACATGGCGGATGGCGGGAGGTTTGGATCCAAAATGGCGCGGCTCGCCAGCCGCTCTCCGCGTAAAGGGGTACACGCACCGCGGAATGTGAGCATCCTGGGTTCCGGCAGGGCACCGCGTAAACGTGGAAACGCGGAATGCTGTAAAGTGAGGGTTAACTGTATTTTTTATTAAAAATTTTATTTACTATGAATAATTATTATTATTACTGTATTATCATTATTATTACCTGTACTATTATAATTATTATTATTATTATTACCTGTATTATTATAATTATTATTACTATTACTATTACATTTTCACCCCCCAGGCCCCGATGTGGGTCAGTGACATGTGCCCGGGTGGGCTAATACCCATTAAAAAAAAAAAAAAATTGCTCCACAAATTTTTTTTTCGGTTTTCGGAATTTCGGATAAAGGGTTGTCAACCTGTATGTGTATATATATATATATATATACAGTATAGTCTGCATTTACGCGGTCAAATGAACCCGTGGAGGTCCGCGTAAAACGAGAAACGTGTAAACGAAATAGCAGAACATATGGGATTAATGAAATAGAGACTGAGCCGACCCCCAAACTCCACTTTTTCTGACACAATACGTACCTTGTAGTAAAAATAACATCATAATTTTATGATGGTATTGACACACACATAATATCTAAATAAAAAACTACACTACTGTACAAATATAAAGGTGTTTAAAACTTTCGTTAGTAGAAGAGATGGGTCGGCACACGGGGATGGCGGCTGGTTCCGAGGCAGAGGGCAGATTAGTTGCCCTCCGGTGAATTACTATCACTATTCACAGAGGCTTGCAGGGCCTCCCTGACAAACCCCTCAAAGGTCATATCGTCACTGTCACTGACTTGGGCTGGCTGTGGTGGGTTGTGGGCGAAGAAGTCCGTAATACTACGTTGATGACTAGCATTGATGTTGTCATACATCTGAACATACGGCTCCATAATTTTCGACAGAAGGTTATTAGACACTTCATACCAATGCTTGACTGTGTCTTTGGCAAGATGAGCTTGATTTTCTCCGCCAACTCCAGGTAGTTCAAGGTTTCTCGGGGATGGTGGGGGTCCAGCGGAAGCCACTGTGAGGGGAATAGCGGGCACAAGAGAGAACTGTATACGCGTAGAACTGAAAACAATGAGACTGGCCCGGCTAGGTCAGCGACTTCTTCCCTCCGGTTGCAGGGCACGTCATGTTACATTAGACAATCACAGCTAGCGGCAGAGGGAGGTAAGGATGCATGGCCCAATCACAGCCCTATACGTCATATGACGTCAGCGATAACGTAAGAGCGACCTAATGCGCACCCTCCAGACGCCGCTTCCCGCATAAATGATGGAATGAACCGCGTAACTTAAAATTTTCATTCTGGCAAAGTGCCGGTTAAATGACCAAACGCGTAAACCAAATCAGCGTAAATGCAGACTACTGTATATAATTATTATTATTTTTTTTTTCAAAGTACAAGTTGTACCTCTCTAGTCCGGCATTCGGTGGTCCGGAATGATTTTAGTTTGCCCAATAGGTAGATAGGCAGCTTTTTTTTTTTTCTGAATTATTATTATTATTACAGGAATATTAAATTTTCGTCAGGCCCCAATGTGGGTCAGTGACCTGTTCCCGGGTGGACTAATCCCTGTAAAAAAACCAAAAAAACAACAAAGCTGCGGGAAATTAAGGTTTGTTTACATCCGGCAGTTTGGCTGCTCTCTCTCTCTGTTTGTCTATACAGAGTACAACATTTAACCCTTCAATATATATGAGCAGTAAATAAATGTTGTTTTCATATTCTTATGGAGAGTAATGACGATATGTTTTCACATGTGCGCACATACATACGTGATCTCACTTTTTCTTTTACCATTAATGGTTAGCTACTTCCATTGTTCCATTTAGTAACATTAAATAACATTACTTAAAACAACCATATTAATTTTACTACAGCTACAACCAGGGTCTTATTTTCTTCAGTTTTATATGTAGAACCAGTCAGTCACTGGTTTCGTAATCAACGAAAACAATGCTGTGTCATTTTCTCGTGTGTTTTAATATTCTACGTATTATTAATGAATTGTATTGCTCATTTTGTACACATAAACATTAATTCAATCAAAAAGACATTCAGTAATAAACAATAATGACTCTTTTGTACATAAGAGAAATGACGCTGTTTACACGATTGTGCACGACGTCTGAACGTTGGCGGGCCGTTCAAACCCGTCGAAATTCGAGTTTCTGCCGTCATAATTTTAAATTGTGTAGTGTTTTTTTGTGTGTGTTCAAATAAAAAACGTTGAATTAAATCTCGCGAAATTTGAGAACTACTGTTCGACATTTAACCCTTCAATATGTCTTCAAAGAGACCATGAAGCAGAGAAAGCGGTGCTAGTGCTTCCAAGCGTAAGAACAAGTCACTATCTATCCAGGAAAAGGGTGAATTTCCATGGTCCGGCACCGGTCAGGTTCCGAGGTTGCCGGACTAGAGAGGTACAACCTGTAATATGAAACACAAAGTAATTTAGTATATCCGTATTTTTTTAAATTCTTGTATTACTGTTTTAATTACATTGTATGGCCTCAGGATGAAGTGTGCAGAACAGAAGCTCAGAACCTGCAGAAGGAGTACCCACAGATGACCCTCAAAGTCCAGGTGATCAAGGCTGCACAGCTAGGTCGTGAGGGCAAGTTGGCAGAGTCCCGTGCTATACTCACAAAATGTCTGCAGGAAAACCCAGACCAGAACCTGAACCTGTCCCTGATGACCACACAGATACTGTTGTCTAAGGTGAGTAAGTCTGCCTCTACAACACCACCAGTAAACACAGTGTCTATTGCTGTGGCTCATGGTGTGGTAAGTAAACACGTACTTGAAGAATTGCTTTGTTGAGGAACTTGTACAGGTGACGGCAGGATTCAGAATGACTTCTGTATATTATTTAACAAACCAGTCAACTACTACAAAACATATAAGGAATGGACACTGTCTCATTCACTATAGTACAATGAAGCATGAGACCACAAGAGGGCAGCACTCGCACTGGAACAATTCTGATACACACACACACACACATGAACGTACACCTAGCAGACATCACACAACAAAGAATAATTTTACTCGGTCTCCTCCAATGGGCTGGCCAATTACTCCATTCCTCAGACCTCTGGTGGTGTAGCTCGCTGACCTGTTCCTTGTTGGTCAGAGGAGTGCAGTTGTTGTGGGGCACAGAGCTTATGGCTGCTATTGGCATCATAGGACAAAATTTTATTATGGGGAATACAAACGGGGCAGAGCCCAAGATCGTGGAGTTTTAAAGAATGCCCGTCACCAGTCATTTATTCTTATGTCTCCTCTCCAAACAAAAAACTTCCTTGTCCCGGGTACAGAAATGTGAGCAACAATAGCAGGCAAGTTTATATCTAATCCTCCCCCAGTTCTCAGAGTTAATGATGGCAGCTCCAGTGTTGCTAGGTCTGTGTTTTTCTCACTCAATTGAGCTGCTTTTGAGGGAAGCTAGCAGGAAAAAAATGGTGGTTGTGGATGCCATATTTTTTTTTTGGCTGTTTTTTTTACTGAAGCAAGTGGGTTTTGGGCTGTTTTTTTTTTAAAGCACACGACGTATTTTACCTTACCTTATAGATGTACAGGTAATTTGACAGACATGCGCCTTCTTCCCCCTCTCTCTTGAGGGCATGGCCTGTTTAGTTGACCTGACACTCTTGCGGCTTCATTGAAACCCATGTTGATGTTCTCCACTCTCCAGAATCCCCACAGCCATTTTACTCTCAACCGTGGTCAGTGGAGGAGATAAAATAGCATGCTTGAGCGACAGCATGTACTGTATACGTGTGCTGTAGTGGAATTGGGCAAATGGGCTAAGTATGGCAAAAAAATATAAGAAAGAAGATGGATCGTAAGTGTACCGGGTGATGAAACTAATACAACATACAAAACAACAGTTAGAGCCATCACAGTGATCCTGTAAACTAATACAACATACAAAACAACAGTTAGAGCCATCACAGTGATCCTGTAAACTAATACAACATACAAAACAACAGTTAGAGCCATCACAGTGATCCTGTAAACTAATACAACATACAAAACAACAGTTAGAGCCATCACAGTGATCCTGTAAACTAATACAACATACAAAACAACAGTTAGAGCCATCACAGTGATCCTGTAAACTAATACAACATACAAAACAACAGTTAGAGCCATCACAGTGATCCTGTAAACTAATACAACATACAAAACAACAGTTGGAGCCATCACAGTGATCCTGTAAACTAATACAACATACAAAACAACAGTTGGAGTCATCACAGTGATCCTGTAAACTAATACAACATACAAAACAACAGTTGGAGCCATCACAGTGATCCTGTAAACTAATACAACATACAAAACAACAGTTAGAGCCATCACAGTGATCCTGTAAACTAATACAACATACAAAACAACAGTTGGAGCCATCACAGTGATCCTGTAAACTAATACAACATACAAAACAACAGTTGGAGCCATCACAGTGATCCTGTAAACTAATACAACATACAAAACAACAGTTGGAGCCATCACAGTGATCCTGTAAACTAATACAACATACAAAACAACAGTTGGAGCCATCACAGTGATCCTGTAAACTAATACAACATACAAAACAACAGTTGGAGCCATCACAGTGATCCTGTAAACTAATACAACATACAAAACAACAGTTGGAGCCATCACAGTGATCCTGTAAACTAATACAACATACAAAACAACAGTTGTTAGAGCCATCACAGTGATCCTGTAAACTAATACAACATACAAAACAACAGTTAGAGCCATCACAGTGATCCTGTAAACTAATACAACATACAAAACAACAGTTGGAGCCATCACAGTGATCCTGTAAACTAATACAACATACAAAACAACAGTTAGAGCCATCACAGTGATCCTGTAAACTAATACAACATACAAAACAACAGTTAGAGCCATCACAGTGATCCTGTAAACTAATACAACATACAAAACAACAGTTAGAGCCATCACAGTGATCAACAGTTGCCATCACAATCCTGTAAACTAATACAACATACAAAACAACAGTTGGAGCCATCACAGTGATCCTGTAAACTAATACAACATACAAAACAACAGTTGGAGCCATCACAGTGATCCTGTAAACTAATACAACATACAAAACAACAGTTAGAGCCATCACAGTGATCCTGTAAACTAATACAACATACAAAACAACAGTTGGAGCCATCACAGTGATCCTGTAAACTAATACAACATACAAAACAACAGTTGGAGCCATCACAGTGATCCTGTAAACTAATACAACTCCACTTTTAAACACGAGGACATTATTTCAGTCTGTCTTATCAAAAACAAATGACAATAAAAATGTGAGAATTTCTGAACTGAAATTAACAGCTCACATTGATTGCCATTCAAGCATAAAAACTTTCAATCATCTGGCTGAACTTGTGAAAGATATTTCTTCCGAGGCAACATCCCCACATAGGACAAAATGTATGACACCTGTGAACAAAGTATGAGGACCCTGTATGGTGAATGAACTATGCAGTGATATCAGTGATAGTGAATACTCATTAATAATTGATGAAAGTACAGACATTACTACAAAAAAGACACTTTGTTGTTGTTCAGTATCCCAGCTATTAAAAGAAAAGAATTATTACATCATTCTTGGGCTTGATAGAACTGGAGAAAGGCACTGCGGTCACAACAGGGTATGGACACTAGGCCTGTACGCTAATTTGCATACCTTACTTATGTTTACACTTTTTTTTATTTCATATTATATAACATAATATCAAGTATAATAGTGCATGTCTGTGTGTGTATGATGTTGATACTTGTTTTAGTAATTAAATAAAATGTTTCTCCCTTCTGTTATACCTTTGTCTGTTCTCTTGAGCGTAATACATTATATTACTGATAATAATGGTTTTGGGGAAAGAGTTGGCGGTTTCGGGGCGGGTTTTGGGATGGGCTTGGGCGGGAATGCAGTCCACAACCTGGCAACCCTGGGCAGCACAGTTGCCGCCCCTCAAGAAGTTGCTGATTTTTTTGCCTCAACATTTGCAGGTGTGTCTTCTATGGCAGCTCAATCCTCAGAGTTCAAGCAGGTGTGTTGAGTAGAGGAGTCAAGGGCCCTGGATTTTGGAGTGAGACGTGGCGAGACATACAACATCATGTTCTCAATGAAAGAAATGAGAACCACCATCTCACTCACTGGAGACACTTCACCAGGGCCTGATGATATCCCATTTTCAATGATCCACCACCTTGAAGTTGAGGCACAGATCTTTCTATTGGAGATATATAACAGAATCTGGTGAGAGGGTGTCTTCCTGGCCTCATGGTGGGAGGCTACTGTCCTGCCTTTCAAGAAGACTGGAAAAGAGGGTCTTCTTCACCTGCTATATTCTAGTGGTTACAATGTCTCCTCATAGCTCTGACCTTCTGTATCTGCAAGCTTTTTTAAATGCTGGTCAACTCTCGATTTGTATACTACCTGCAGAAGAATGCTGTTCTTTCGCTGTATCAATCTGGCTTCCAGATGATGCTCTAGTTCATCTTGAGACCTCGGTGTGTGAGGCTTTTGCTCATCACCAACATGTAGTCTGCATTTTCTTCGACCTAGAGAAAGCATACAACACAACTTGGAGATTCGGCATCCTTAAAGAGGTTCACAATTTTGGATTGCAGGGAAATTTACCATCAATAATAGGTCAGTTCTTTGGACATCGCACTTTTAGGGTTCGTGTAGCCACAGAAATGTCAGCACCGCATATTGAGGAGGATTCCTCAGGGCAATGTCTTGAGTGTGACCCTATTTGCCATTGCAAAAAATGGGGTAACAACATCAGTTCCAGGTGGTGTGTCAGTCTCATTGTATGTAGATGATGGCCATTTGGTATGCAGCTTCCCACATGTCAGTGGTTGAATGTCGCATGCAACTTGCACTAGACAAGGTTTCACATTGGACCATAGAGCATGGTTTCAGATTTTCTCCCTAGAAGACTGTTGCTATGCATTTCTGCCACCTTCAAGGTGTTCACCCACATCCTGACCTACAGCTTTATGGTTGTTTCCTAGGCATTATCTTCGACAACTGGTTTATGTGGCAGCCACATATTCGTTACCTCAGAGAGTCTTGCCTGTGTGATCTCAAGTTATTGAGAGTCTTGAGTCACACGTTGTGGGGGTTTTGACCGAGGAACTCTGCTGCACCTTTACCACATGCTAGTTAGACCAAAACTGGATTATGAGTGTGAGGTGTACTCCTCAGCCACTGAGACTAGACTCAGTACGCTGAACTCTATCCATCATGCTGGGGTGCGCCTGGCTACTGGTGCCTTCAGGTCTTTGCCAATCCCAAGTCTACTAGTTGATGCTGATGAACCACTCCTTGATCTTGGACGTCAGTATCTCCAGGTCCAGTGTTGGTCTGCCTCCACCGCCTTCCACAGTCTGTAACCAACGAATAATAATTTTACTCTACCGTGACAATAATAATTTTACTTTACTTTGACAAATAATAATTTTACTCTACCTTGACAAATAATAATTGTACTCTACCTTGACAATAATAATTTTACTCTACCTTGACAAATATAATTTTGCTCTACTTTGACAAATAATAATTTAGCTCTACTTTGACAAATAATATTTTTGCTCTACTTTGACAAATAATAATTTAACTCTACCTTAACAAATAATGGTTAATGCTTTGTGTTGTAGGGGAAGAAGAAGGCAGCATGTGAGGTACTGACATCCCTGGAGGAGAGTGACATGTACCGACAGGGCGTTGTCTCTGCCTTAGTAGCACTCTACATGTCCCTGGGAGAACGTGATGGTGCCTCCGCGGTCCTCAGACAAGCTGTGGAATGGCACAAGAAGAACAAGGTGAGGAATTTGTATCCTGTAACCAGGAGAGTTTCTTGGTGATTCTATCATTATATAACCTTTGTGGCAGTGGTAAAAGGTGTAATGATGACCACTGTCCCTACAGCTAATACACTGTACACTGATGATGACCACTGTCCCTACAGCTAACACACTGTACACTGATGATGACCACTGTCCCTACAGCTAACACACTGTACACTGATGATGACCACTGTCCCTACAGCTAACACACTGTACACTGATGATGACCACTGTCCCTACAGCTAACACACTGTACACTGATGATGACCACTGTCCCTACAGCTAACACACTGTACACTGATGATGACTGACTGACCACTGTCCCTACAGCTAACACACACTGTACACTGATGATGACCACTGTCCCTACAGCTAACACACTGTACACTGATGATGACCACTGTCCCTACAGCTAACACACTGTACACTGATGATGACCACTGTCCCTACAGCTAACACACTGTACACTGATGATGACCACTGTCCCTACAGCTAACACACTGTACACTGATGATGACCACTGTCCCTACAGCTAACACACTGTACACTGATGATGACCACTGTCCCTACAGCTAACACACTGTACACTGATGATGACCACTGTCCCTACAGCTAACACACTGTACACTGATGATGACCACTGTCCCTACAGCTAACACACTGTACACTGATGATGACCACTGTCCCTACAGCTAACACACTGTACACTGATGATGACCACTGTCCCTACAGCTAACACACTGTACACTGATGATGACCACTGTCCCTACAGCTAACACACTGTACACTGATGATGACCACTGTCCCTACAGCTAACACACTGTACACTGATGATGACCACTGTCCCTACAGCTAACACACTGTACACTGATGATGACCACTGTCCCTACAGATAACACACTGTACACTGATGATGATGCACCACTGTCCCTACAGCAACACACTGTACACTGATGATGGTCACTGTTCCTACAGCTAACACACTGTACACTGATGATGACCACTGTCCCTACAGCTAACACACTGTACACTGATGATGACCACTGTCCCTACAGCTAACACACTGTACACTGATGATGACCACTGTCCCTACAGCTAACACACTGTACACTGATGATGACCACTGTCCCTACAGCTAACACACTGTACACTGATGATGACCACTGTCCCTACAGCTAACACACTGTACACTGATGATGACCACTGTCCCTACAGCTAACACACTGTACACTGATGATGACCACTGTCCCTACAGCTAACACACTGTACACTGATGATGACCACTGTCCCTACAGCTAACACACTGTACACTGATGATGACCACTGTCCCTACAGCTAACACACTGTACACTGATGATGACCACTGTCCCTACAGCTAACACACTGTACACTGATGATGACCACTGTCCCTACAGCTAATACACTGTACACTGATGATGACCACTGTCCCTACAGCTAACACACTGTACACTGATGATGACCACTGTCCCTACAACTAACACACTGTACACTGATGATGACCACTGTCCCTACAGCTAACACACTGTACACTGATGATGACCACTGTCCCTACAGCTAACACACTGTACACTGATGATGACCACTGTCCCTACAGCTAACACACTGTAGCACACTGATGATGACCACGTCCCACAGCTAACACACTGTACACTGATGATGACCACTGTCCCACAGCTAACACACTGTACACTGAAGATGACCACTGTCCTCAGCCAACACACACTGTACACTGATGATGACCACTGTCCCTACAGCTAACACACTGTACACTGATGATGACCACTGTCCCACAGCCAACACACACTGTACACTGATGATGACCACTGTCCCTACAGCTAACACACGCACACTGATGATGACCACTGTCCCTACAGCCATTATTCGTACACTGATGATGACCACTGTCCCTTTACAGCCAACATACACTGTAGTACACTGATGATGACCACTGTCCCTGAGCCAACACACTGTAGTACACTGATGATGACCACTGTCCCTACAGCCAACACACACTGTAGCACACTGATGATGACCACTGTCCCTTACAGCTAACACACTGTAGCACACTGATGATGACCACTGTCCCTACAGCCAACACACACTGCATACGATGATGACCCCACTGTCCTTACAGCTAACACACACACTGTACACCGATGATGACCACTGTCCCTGCTAATAACACACTGCAATCACCGATGATGACCACTGTCCCTTACAGCTAACACACTGTACACTGATGACCACTGTCCCTACAGCTAACACACTGTACACTGATGATGACCACTGTCCCTTACAGCCAACACACTGTACACTGATGATGACCACTGTCCCTACAGCTAACACACACTGTACACTGATGATGACCACTGTCCCTTACAGGCCAACACACTGTACACTGATGATGACCACTGTCCTACAGCTAACACACTGCACACTGATGATGACCACTGTCCCTACAGCTAACACACTGTACACTGATGATGACCATCCTCACAGCTAACACACACTGTACACTGATGATGGTCACTGTCCTCACAGCTAACACACACTGTACACTGATGACACCAACCCTACAGCCAACACACTGCACACTGATGATGACCACTGTCCCCATAGCCAACACACACTGCACACACTGATGATGACCACTGGCCTTACAGCTAAACACACTGTACACTGGAAGATGACCACTGTCCCTACAGCCAACACACTGCATACACTGATGATGACCACTGTCCCTACAGCCAACACACTGTACACTGATGATGACCACTGTCCCTACAGCCACACACTGTACACTTCAAGATGACCACTGTCCCTACAGCCACCACAATTGCACACTGATGATGACCACTGTCCCTACAGCTAACACACTGTACACTGATGCATTTAAACCACTGTCCCTACAGCCAACACACACTGTACACTGATGATGAGACCACTGTCCTCACAGCCAACACACTGCACACTGATGATGACCACTGTCCCTACAGCCAACACACTGCACAGCTCGATGATGACCACTGTCCCACAGCCAACACACTGTAGTACACTCACGATGACCACTGTCCCTACAGCTAACACACTGTAGCACACTGATGATGACCACTGTCCCTACAGCTAACACACTGTAGTACACTGATGATGACCACTGTCCCTACAGCCAACACACACTGTAGTACACTGGATGATGACCACTGTCCCACAGCTAACACACACTGTACACTGATGACGACCACTGTCCTTACAGCCAACACTGCACACTGATGATGACCACTGTCCCTACAGTAGCCAACACACTGTACACTGATGATGACCATCGTCCCACAGCCAACACACTGTACACTGATGATGACCACTGTCCTACAGCCAACACACACTGTACACTGATGATGACCACTGTCCCACAGCTAACACACTGTACACTGATGATGACCACTGTCCCACAGCTAACACACTGTACACTGATGATGACCACTGGGTCCTACAGCTAACATTAATTGCACACTGATGATGACCACTGTCCCTACAGCTAACACACTGCACACTTATTATTTAATTCACTGTCCCTGTGCCAACACACTGTACACTGATGATGACCACTGTCCCTACAGCTAACACACTGTACACTGATGATGTGTCACTGTCCTCACAGCTAACACACTGCACACTGATGATGACCACTGTCCCTACAGCTAACACACACACTGTACACTGATGATGACCACTGTCCCTACAGCTAACACACTGTACACTGGATGATGACCACTGTCCCACAGCCAACACACTGTACACCGAAGATGACCACTGTCCCTACAGCCAACACACACACACTGCACACTGATGATGACCACTGTCCCTACAGCTAACACACTGTACACCGATGATGACCACTGTCCCTACAGCTAACACACTGTAAGTACTGATGATGACCACTGTCCCCTACAGCTACACATCACACTGATGATGACCACTGGCCTTACAGCTAACACACTGTACACTGATGATGACCACTGTCCCTACAGCTAACACACACTGTACACTGATGATGACCACTGTCCCTACAGCTAACACATACACTGTACACTGATGATGACCACTGTCCTGCTAGAAATACCACTGGTATAATTGATGATGACCACTGTCCCTTACAGCTAACACACACTGTACACTGAGGATGACCACTGTCCCTACAGCTAACACACTGTACACTGATGATGACCACTGTCCTACAGCTAACACACTGTACACTGATGATGACCACTGTCCCTTGCTAGGCCAACATTAATCGCATACCGATGATGACCACTGTCCCTACAGCCAACACACTGTACACTGATGATGACCACTGTCCCTACAGCCAACACACTGTAGCACACTGATGACACACTGTCCTGCTAGCCACACTGCAGTACACTGATGATGACCACTGTCCCTTGCTGAAATAACACACTGTAGTACACTGATGATGACCACTGTCCCTACAGCTAACACACTGTAGCATACCGATGATGACCACTGTCCCTGCATAGCCAACACACTGTAGTACACTGATGATGACCACTGTCCTCACAGAGGCTAACACACTGTAGCACACTGATGATGACCACTGTCCCTACAGCTAACACACTGTACACTGATGATGACCACTGTCCCTACAGCTAACATACACTGTACACCGATGATGACCACTGTCCCTACAGCTAACACACTGTACACTGATGACAGACCCACTAACCTACAGCCAACACACTGCACACACTGATGATGACCACTGTCCCTACAGCCAACACACACTGTACACTGATGATGCACCACTGTCCTTACAGCCAACACACTGTACACTGATGATGACCACTGTCCCTACAGCAACACACTGTACACTGATGATGACCACTGTCCCTACAGCTAACACACTGTACACTGATGATGACCACTGTCCCTACAGCCAACACACTGTACACTGATGATGCACCACTGTCCCTACAGCCAACACACTGTACACTGATGATGACCACTGTCCCTACAGCCAACACACTGTACACTGATGATGACCACTGTCCCTACAGCTAACACACACTGTACACTCGATGATGACCACTGTCCCTACAGCTAACACTGTACACGATGATGACCACGTCCCTACAGCTAACACACTGCACACTGATGATCACCACTGTTTCTACAGCCAACTTCCATATTAACTGATGATCACCACTGTTTCTAAGGCTAGCCAACTTACACTGATGATCACCATCACTGTCCCTACAGCCAACTTACACTGATGATGACCACTGTCCCTACAGCTAACTTTACACTGATGATGACCACTGTCCTCAGGCCAACTTACACTGATGATCACCATCACTGTTTCTACTAACTTACACTGATGATCACCACTGTTTACTGCTAACTTACACTGATGATGACCACCATCCCTACAGCTAACTTACACCGATGATCACCACTGTTTCACTGCTAACTTACACTGATGATCACCACTGTCCCTACAGCCAACTTACACTGATGATCACCACTGTTTCTACAGCTTAATCTCACACTGATGATCACCACTGTTTCTACTAAGCAAATTACACTGATGATCACCACTGTCCACAGCTAATTTATACACCGATGATCACCACTGTCCCTACAGCTAACTTACACTGATGATCACTTCACTGTTTCTACTGCTAACTTACACTGATGATGACCACTGTCCCTACAGCCAACTTACACTGATGATCACCACTGTTTCTACTGCTAACTTACACTGATGATGACCACTGTCCTTAGCTAACTTACACTGATGATCACCACTGTTTCCTACATTAACTTACACTGATGATCACCACTGTCCCTTGTTATGCTAACTTTACACTCGATGACCACTGTTTCTACTGCTAACTTACACTGATGATCACCACTGTTTCTACAGCTAATCTCATACTGATGATCACCATCGTCCCTTGGGCTACAGCTAACTTCTACACCGATGATCACCACTGGTCAGTTAATAACTTACACTGATGATCACTGTCCCTACAGCCAAATTTACACTGATGATCACCACTGTTTCTACAGCTAACTTACACTGATGATGACCACTGTCCCTACAGCTAACTTTACACTGATGATGACCACCATCCCTACAGCTAACTTACACTGATGATGACCACTGTCCCTACAGCTAACTTACACTGATGATGACCACTGTCCCTACAGCCAACTTACACTGATGATCACCACTGCTCTCTACAGCTAACTTACACTGATGATGACCACTGTCCCTACAGCTAACTTACACTGATGATGACCACCATCCCTACAGCTAACTTTACACTGATGATCACCACTGTCCCTACAGCTAACTTACACTGATGATGACCACTTTCCTACAGCTAACTTACACTGATGATCACCACTGTCCCTACAGCCAACTTACACTGATGATGACCACTGTCCCTACAGCTAACTTTACACTGATGATGACCACCATCCCTACAGCTAACTTACACTGATGATCACCACTGTCCCTTGCTGTTAACCCCACACTGATGATCACCTCATCAACCCTACAGCCAACTTACACTGATGATCACCACTGTCTCTAGCCAACTTACACTGATGATCACCACTGCCCTATTGTTTCAACTTACACTGATGATCACCACTGTCCCTACAGCTAACTTCTACACTGATGATCACCACCGTCCCTACAGCTAACTTACACTGATGATCACCACTGTCCCTACAGCTAACTTACACTGATGATCACCACTGTCCCTACAGCTAACTTACACTGATGATCACCACTGTCCCTTGCCAGCCAACTTGCACACTGATGATCACCACTGTCCCTTGCCAGCTAACTTTACACTGATGATCACCACTGTCCTACAGCTAACTTACACTGATGATCACCACTGTTTCTTGCCAGCTAACTTACACTGATGATCACCACTGTTTTTACAGCTAACTTACACTGATGATGACCACTGTCCCTACAGCCAACTTACACTGATGATCACCACTGTTTCTACAGCTAACTTACACCGATGATCACCACTGTTTCTACAGCTAACTTTACACTGGATGATGACCACTGTCCCTACAGCTAACTTACACTGATGATGACCAATTGTCCCTGTTGCGCCAACTTACACTGATTGATGACCACTGTCCCTACAGCTAACTTACACTGACATCACTACTGTCCCTACAGCTAACTTGGCATACACTGATGATGACCACTACTTTGCCAGCCAACTTACACTGATGATCACCACTGTCCCTACAGCTAACTTACACCGATGATGACCACTGCTTCTACAGCTAACTTACACTGATGATCACCACTGTTTCTACAGCTAACTTACACTGATGATGACCACTGTCCCTACAGCCAACTTACACTGATGATCACCACTGTTTCACAGCTAACTTACACCGATGATGACCACTGTTTCCTACAGCTAACTTACACTGATGATCACCACTGTCCCTACAGCTAACTTACAC
>NW_024739605.1:0-7856 GCF_018991925.1 Homarus americanus | reverse complement strand
TACAGTACAGTACAGTACAGTACAGAGGTAGTAACAATAATATACTCACTGGTGTTAACATCAGCGTCAAGTAACTTCACCCTTATGTCAAGGTGGCCGTGTCTTGCTGCTACAGTACAGTACAGTACAGAGGTAGTAGCAATAATATACTCACTGGTGTTAACATCAGCGTCAAGTAACTTCACCCTTATGTCAAGGTGGCCGTGTCTTGCTGCTACAGTACAGTACAGTACAGAGGTAGTAACAATAAAATACTCACTGGTGTTAACATCAGCTACAGGGTCAAGTAACTTCACCCTTATGTCAAGGTGGCCGTGTCTTGCTGCTACAGTACAGTACAGTACAGAGGTAGTAACAATAAAATACTCACTGGTGTTAACATCAGCTACAGGGTCAAGTAACTTCACCCTTATGTCAAGGTGGCCGTGTCTTGCTGCTACAGTACA
Organism: Homarus americanus; assembly: GCF_018991925.1. NCBI lineage: Eukaryota > Metazoa > Arthropoda > Malacostraca > Decapoda > Nephropidae > Homarus > Homarus americanus. Next base: position 7,410 of record NW_024739605.1, on the reverse strand, counting down.
GTACAGTACAGAGGTAGTAACAATACTATACTCACTGTGTTAACATCAGCGTCGGCAATCTCACCCTTATGTCAAGGTGGCCGTGTTCCTTGTTGCTACAGTATAAAAAGTGCAGTACAGTACAGTACAGAGGTAGTAACAATAATATATACTCACTGGTGTTAACATCAGCGTCAAGTAACTTCACCCTTATGTCAAGGTGGCCGTGTCTTGCTGCTACAGTACAGTACAGTACAGAGGTAGTAACAATAATATTCCCACTGGTGTTAACATCAGCTACAGGGTCAAGTAACTTCACCCTTATGTCAAGGTGGCCGTGTCTTGCTGCTACAGTACAGTACAGTACAGAGGTAGTAACAATAATATACTCACTGGTGTTAACATCAGCTACAGGGTCAAGTAACTTCACCCTTATGTCAAGGTGGCCGTGTCTTGCTGCTACAGTACAGTACAGTACAGAGGTAGTAACAATAAAATACTCACTGGTGTTAACATCAGCGTCAAGTAACTTCTCCGTTATGTCAAGGTGGCCGTGTCTTGCTGCTACAGTACAGTACAGTACAGTACAGTACAGAGGTAGTAACAATAAAACACTCACTTGGTGTTAACATCAGTCAAGCATCCTCCGTTACGTCACAGGCCGTGTTTTGCTGCCACAAGTACAGTACAGTACAGAGGTAGTAACAATAATATACTCACTGGTGTTAACATCAGCTACAGCGTCAAGTAACTTCTCCGTTATGTCAAGGTGGCCGTTTCTTGCTGCTACAGTACAGTACAGTACAGAGGTAGTAACAATAATATACTCACTGGTGTTAACATCAGCGTCAAGTAACTTCTCCGTTATGTCAAGGTGGCCGTGTCTTGCTGCTACTCTTAATGGTGTCCCACATGCTGCAACACCACAGTTATTATGGTCACTACTTGTATCTCCCCACTAGTGTCCATGACTCCTTGTGGAGTAGTGTATATTGTCTTATCTGTCTATCCTTTTATAGACAGACAGACAGACAGACAGACAGAGATAGATAGATAGATAGATAGATAGATAGATAGATAGATAGTGAAATGGACAGACAGACAGACAGACAGAGATAGATAGATAGATAGATAGATAGACAGATAGTGAAATGGACAGACAGACAGACAGACAGAGATAGATAGATAGATAGATAGATAGACAGATAGTGAAATGGACAGACAGACAGACAGACAGAGATAGATAGATAGATAGATAGTGAAATGGAGAGACAGACAGACAGATTGATTGAGTGATTGATTGATTGACAGACAGGCAGACATATTTACAGACATATTTACTAATATATTTAACAAATTTGTGGTCAATTTGTTGAATAAATTTCCCAAATCATAAATCAACTTGTAACTAATAACTGGTAGAAAAGTTTATTGATTTTAAACAAATATTATCTTTTACCAGAGGGACGAAAACAACACAAAAGTTACCACCATAACTTTCCATATGTGCCGTCAGCCTTAACACCTTCTTGTAGTAATGCTTCCACCTTGTCCAGATGACCTCCTCTTACTGCCCACACCAGGGCCAGATCTGACCAACACCAACTATTACTGGTGGCTCTCACTATAACACACACACACACACACACATACATACACACACACATACATACACACACACATACATACATACATACATACATACATACATACATACATACATACATACATACATACATACATACATACATACACAACCACACACACACGTGTATATATTTGTATTACACTAAATAGGGATACCTACTGATTAGCGATAAGTTCTATATATTTCTGTTTTTTGGAATCTTCTGGATGGCCATAAGGGATCATATATATCATATAAAAGCATATACATGATTAACTTCATACAAAACCTAACCTAACCTGACCTGACCAGACCTGACCTAACCTGACCTGACCTGACCTAACCTGACCTAACCTAACCTAACCTGACCTGACCTGACCTGACCTAACCTAACCTAACCTACCTACCTGACCTGACCTGACCTGACTTGACCTAACCTAACCTTGTGCAGTGTTGACTGAGGTGCCGCTCTCTAGGAGGAGGTTCACCACCTTCTCGTGGCTGTAATGTATTGCCCAGTACAGAGCCTCGCCTTCAAACAGAGAAAGATCAGTGGTAATATTTGATTAACACATAGATAGATTTTGTAGATTAAACATACATTAATTATTTCAAACATGAACACGCTTTCGGAGGACGCATTTAATATATACTTATTGTTACCACAATAAGACATACTAATTACGCATCAGTAATATTTCAATGTTATTCTGATCTCTTTAAATGTTAGCTTTTGCAAAATGTAATATTACTGATAAGTAATTAGTCTTAGTTTGTCTTATTGTGGGTAAAACAATCTCACAACAGGGGCGAATCCAGGATTATCAAAAGGGGGTCCAAGAGGTTGTGGGTGGGGGACAATGGTGAGGACAGCATCCCAACCCAGCTGGGGCGGGGCGGGGGGGGGGGACGCTGTAAGACCCCAGATAATTGTTTAAAAGTGACCAATATTATGGTCATTTTGAGGCCATGTTATATTCGGAGATAATCTGAGGTCAATAGTTATTACTTTTTACTATATAAAAACGCCTGAGTACAATACTGTATTAAAGAAAAACTATTATAATTTGGTGATGAAACGGGAGGTCGGGCAGTGATTATAGTAGTACCTGGGGTGTGGTAATAAAAACATACTTAGGTCTGTTAGGACGTGCTTGATAATACCCATCTTTGGGATGACATAACTCACTGCTACAATCTTTATCCCTCAATAGGTATTTGACCAAAATGTGGGCTAATAATACCCAATATTTAGGCCAAGTTCACCACAAATTGGTATACATTACTGACCCGTTATAAAGTGCTTCCCGCACAGTGTTCTGGGCTACAACATAACCATAGCTTTCTTCTTTCACTTATTAATTTGTTGCCTTCCTCTCTCCGAGTTGATATCTTGGGTATTTGATAAAGGGAAAGGCTGGAGTACTTACTGCATTTATTTCCACAAGCCAGAATGTGTGGCATCGCTACAGCAGCCACCAAGCCACTAAAAGTTAATAACATTAGCCCACGTCCGTAAGATTTCACTTGTTTACAATCTCATGTGCTCTCAGGTTCGCGCGCTTACCCATAATGCCCCTTAATAGTGACGTCACAGTTTGATGATTATTGTAAATCCTCTGTTCAGTCAGTCAGTCAGTCTATCTAAGTCGGTCAGTTATTTAAGTCAGTAAATTTAAGTCGGTCAGTTATTTCAGGCAATAAATTTAAGTCAGTCAGTTATTTAATTCAGTCAGTTATTTAAGTCAGTCAGTAACTTAAATCAGCCAGATATTTAAGTCAGTCAGTCTATCGAAGTCGGTCAGTTCTTTAAGTCAGTCAGTTATTTAAGTCAGTTAATCTAAGCCAGTCAGGTATTTAAGTCAGTCAGTTATTTAAATAATTAATCTAAGCCAGTCAGTTATTTAAGTCAGTCAATCCAAGTCAGTCAGTTATTTAAGTCAGTCAGTTATTTAAGTCAGTCTATTTAAGTCAGTCAGTTATTTCAGTCAGTCAGTTATTTAAGTCAGTCTACAGTATTTAAGTCAGTCAGTTATTTCAGTCAGTCAGTTATTTAAGTCAGTCACTCTATCTAAGTCAGTCAGTTATATAAGTCAGTCAGATATTTAAGTCAGTTAATCCAAGTCAGTCAATTATTTAAGTCTTTCAGTTATTTAAGTCAGTCTATTTAAGTCAATCAGTCTATTTAAGTCAGTCAGTCTATTTAAGTCAGTGAGTCCATTTAAGTCAGTCAGTTATTTAAGTCAGTCAGTTATTTAAGTCAGTCAGATATTTAAGTCAGTCAGTTACATAAGTCAATCAGTTATTTAAGTCAGTCAGTCTAAGTAAGTCAGTTATTTAAGTCAGCCAGTTGTTTAAGTCAGTCATTCTATCTAAGTAAGTCAGTTATTTAAGTCAGTTATTTTTGACAGTCAGTTATTTAAGTCAGTCATTTATTTAAGTCAATCAATTCTTTAAGTCAGTCAGTTATTTAAGTCAGTCAGTTATTTAAGTGAGTCAGTTATTTAAGTTAGTCACTTATTTAAGTCGGTCAGTTATTTAAGTCAGTCAGTTATTTAAGTCAGTCAGTGAGTCAGTTTATTAAGTTAATAAATGTTATTAAATGATCTTGGTGTTTAAACGCTGCCGAGTGTTAAGATGGCCGGTGTTAACGATATACCACGAACTAGATGGTTAGTTTTAGACATGTACCACGACCATAATAACTAAGGGTGTTTTACTTCACGTCAAGAGCCTTACTAACTCATTCTAACCTAAAGTGACTTAATATATTTACCCTTTGGTTAGTATGATTTGGTTTAGTTGTTGACTTATGAAATAAGTTATATTCGGTGGTTCCGACGTTCGTGGTATTTATTACCCAATCATAGATAATTATTAATTATCTAAATTATTAATTAGTAGACGACATAACCTTTTTAAAAGTATTTTTAGACAATTACCTATTTCCCAAACATTATGACAGTTTATTATACAATGTATATTGATGTTTTTAAATACTTAATGTCGGCTCAAGATGTCCGGGTTTATGTTAATAATTTACCCCATATATCACTTGAGTAACTTTACAAGTAATTTACTCATTGTCATATATGTATTTATTCATCTATAACTTTAACTATGTTTTTATCCTCTATGTATTTAAGTTTATTAATTTATAATTAATTATAAAATATAAGAGTGATCAATGTTTTAACGGAAATATTATTCAACACTTTTATTACGTCATCTAAGCCACTGATCATGTAAATAAAAAATAAATTAAATAAAACAGGATAATCTTAAAAATAAACGAATAAGAAATGAAGTTAAATATTTATAATAAAAATAGTTTATTATAGGTGTGTTTCCCCTGACATGGTGCAGCCAGCAGAGTTGCCAACTTAGCGACTTTGTAGCTAGATCTAGAGCTTTTTGTTTTTTCTAGCGACACTTTAGAGCGATTTGCGACTTGTCGCAAATCTAGAGATATCCACAGAAATCTAGCGACTTTCTGGATACTTTTGGACTGTCCATGACAACTCAGTTTTCCTAATTTCGAGCCATAATATATAGCAACGGGGTTACAGGGACAATAAATAATAAGAAAAGTTTAATACATTTGAATGGGTCGTGGTACAGAAGGAGGGACACGTCTATTTCCTGATCACTTGATGTCAGCCCGTCCATTAGGGTGTGTCAATTTAGGGGGTGAACTGGCTAAATTGAAAATCGAGTAATTTGGTAGCAATTTATTGTAGTCTTTAAGCATGCAAAACAATATTCTGGCATAAATTTTTTTTTATAATAAGTCCTACCTACATCAAATGGATTTTTAAATGTACATATTTGTGAATTTATAACATAACCAGCGTTTGCACACATGTTACTGTTTCAAGTTTCAAATTATTATATTTTATTATCCGTAGTCTATTTGAAAGTAACCAATGCCTTCATACTCTCTTTGCTTTGGTTTCTTGTCATCAGTAGTCTGCTTGCTATTTGTGCTTTGATGTAACCTTCTCGCCTCTCGTGGCTGTAAACATGGCCCGTTGCTTCTGTGACCATTTTCACACATCTCTCCACACTTTGAGTGTGGGAAGGCCACTTCGGCACCTGCATTGGAGTCTCTTGAAGGTTTCTCAATTCTTGGCTAGTTAGACTTGTTGTCAATGGTGGCTCTAAGACTTCCAAACTCAAGTCAACCAATTCTGACAATTTGGTGGCATTGACGTTTATTGAGGGAACTTTTCTTGAATGAAACGAACAGTCTCCCAACTGGTCGTCATCTATTAGCGTTCCTCTAATCTTTAGAATGACTTCTACAGCCTCGGTTCGGAGATTGGTACATTGACTGCAAAGCATTGCTTGCAAAACTACTTCTGATCGAGCATACCAAGCGGACCTTCTTGCCACAGGTAACACGATGTCCCTCACTACCTTCCTCTGTGTTCTTACTAGCTGCAATTGAAACAAGGTGATTGGGCCCATCCACCCACATAGGATTAAGTTTCACACTAAACCACTGGGGAAGATAAACTCCAATAATAAATTCAACAATTAACCTCAAATTCTTCAGCACTTTGCCCTTCAATTCGTGTTTGGAAATCCAAATCCTGTAGAAACGAAGAGCTGTAGTTAACCAACGGCTGTGACTGACAGGTCCAATCTCCAAGAGAGCCAATGACTGAGGCACTTCTCCTGATCTTATTGCTTGGGCAATACGATAAGCATAGGATTAATCTGTGCTGAGATCTTTGATGACTCCTTCAGACAACGCCGGAAGGGGAGGGCCAACTTCGACCTTTGGAAAGGTTGTATTTATTTCTAGTTGTGTTGCTTCATCCAGCATGATGCCAAGGGGACCTGACCGCTTGTTGTTGCTCTTTGTAGGACCATCAAGTTCCTGGATGAGATGACGAAGAGGTAGCTCGCCTGTATGTAAATCACATACAATCCAAACAAGTCTTCTTCCTAGTTTTTTCTCTAAATGCGTCATTACACCCCCCTGCCATCCGGTGTTCACTGCAGTTGAATCTCCACCAACAGCCTGCAGTGAACTGCCAAGTCCTCTCTCCTGAACCCAACATAAAATATGATCAGCAATGACCTCTGCATGTTTCTTCCCTTCTACTTCGGTTTCGGGAGCAAAGTGAAACAAAAACCGACCACCAGGCTCAGAACAGACAGAGTAGTGTTCTTCTTTGATGAGACCTGGAAACTTTCTGTTCACTCCCTCTACTTCTAGCAAAACTTTTGTGTCATCTATTCTTCCATCAAACAAAAGACAGGAAAGCCCTCCCTCGCTTAAATCTTTTTCATGCTGATCAGATATTTCCTTCATTATTTTTTCTTGTGCTCTTCTAATTTTATTATGATCTATCACCAAAGATACATCCTCTCGGCTGATGAGGCCTGCATCTATCCAAGCGGCAGTTGCAATTTCTGCAGCCTCACGAAGTCCAGCATGGTGGCGAATACTAGCTAAAGCAATGTTTGAAATATTTCTTGTATTGTATTTCATTTTCTTTGGTAAAGGTTCAGATGGCTCTTTGGAACTATCATCTGATGTTGCTTCCTGTTCATCAGAAGAACTATCAAAGAAGTGATAAACATCTTGACACAGCTCTTCCTCTCTTTGGATGGCTTCTTCACTCTTCATTTCTTCTTTTGTTCCCTCTCTCGGATTTCTCTCTTCTTGGCATTAGCAATCTGCTTCTTTGTTTCTGAATAATCTATTGAACCCATTTGCATACTTCCTTGGCCTTCTGCCTTTGTCCTCTGTGCCTTTATAAATTCAAGCTCTAAAACAGGGATCTTCTTTT
>NW_024739604.1:22500-30429 GCF_018991925.1 Homarus americanus | reverse complement strand
TCTGCCTACTACAACACCACGCCTCCTCCTGCTTACTACCACGCCACGCCTCCTCCTGTCTACTACAACACCACGCCTCCTCACCTACTACTTTCCTCTCAGACATCTTGCCCTCTAATGCCCACTCTCCTTTTGACACTCCCGCTCCCCTCCTTCTGTGACACAACACTCCCCCTTCCAGAACACATCTCTCCCTCTTTCCCTCCCATGATAATCCCCCTCCCGTTTCCATGACACAATCCTCCCCTCCCTTTCTCCCTTACAGGATACAATCGCTCCCTTCCCCCTCTCCCCTCCCCTCTCTTTTCCCCCACCACAATCCTTTTCAGCGTAATAAATTGGGGAAAATCCTACCAGCTTCAGTTCCTTCACGTTTTAATTCCCTAGACTCTGATTCTCAAAGGCCCTCCCGTGGAAATACCCTCCCCTCTTAAGTGAAGAATTTAGGATGCGTCTATTTCAGGGGTGGGCAAAGTGCGGCCCGCGGGCCACATTTGGCCCGCCAAATTATTTCTGTGGCCCGCCGCTGCATTTGGCAATCAGAAAAAAACATTCTTATTAATTACAGAAAGGACAATTTTGGAAGTTGGGTGGACATAGCAGCAATACTGGCTCGTCGCTGTTAACCTGGGGCCCGCGAAGTGTGCCACCATTCATGAAGTGGCCCTCCATCAAAAATAATTGCCCACCCCTGGACTATTTGGTCCTCTACAGCATACTACAGAAGGATGGCGGTCAAAATGGCGTCGAAACTACACCGAGACTTTTTTTTAATGACTTGGATGTGTTTTATTTATTTATTTATTTTTCCTCCTAAGTTACGAGGGAAAAAAAATTGATGGACGATTGTTTGAGGATTTTGGTGTTTTATGGTGGAATTTTTTTTTTGTTCATCAGTTGGTGGATATATAATTCAACCGGTCGAGTCATTACTTAAGACACAGTGCATCGTAACTCACCTTCACCTGTCCCCACGGTAGCCACTCATCACCCTCCGCCCGCTACACCTGAACGGCCAGCCATCCACTTACTGCCAATGTTCTCAAAGATTTGTACCCCGAAAAAATTTCCTCTCGATCTTCTGTTTATGATAAGAACGACGGTGCCATCTTACTGTGAGAGTGCCACCTGTTGTCTTACGATCGCTGAGGTGAGGCACTATAATGCTGCCTCAAGCCTCCAGTTGGAAATTTGTCTTACGAGAGTTACTGAATCCAGCTCCATTGGCTTAAGATATCTTAAGATAGAATGAGTTTGTGATTAGTGTAGTGTGTGTAAAGTTCCATTAGGTTGACCTCACTGATCTCCCGGGCCGTATTGGCAGTCTAATCTGAATTCAGGGTTCGACCCCCACTAGTAGAGGGTCCAGGTGGGATATTTCAGGATGAGTTGTTGACATGTAGGATGGGGGGGCCGCCATCTTGTTTACCTTTTGCTGGGAGATTCTGACGGCCGGTGTCACGACATGGCCGCCTAAGCCTACCAACACTGTGTTACGTGGCCCTGGGTGTGTTGAGTATATGTGGAGGGTGTTTAGCGGAGGTGTTGATGTGTACTCCACCAATGTGTGTTATACCTGTTTCAACTACACTGCTTAGAAATACACCCCCTACACCTGTCACACCCCCTACACCTGTCACACCCCCTACACATGTCACTCCCCCTATACCTGTCACTCCCACTATACCTGTCACTCCACTTACACCTGTCATTCCACTTACACCTGTTATTTGTTATTAAAGGCGCCATTGTTGTATTGCATATTGCTGGAAAATATAACCAAGGAGACATTCAGTAAACACTTATGATCCAGACAATAAAAATATAGTCAGGATTAATGTTTCCTCCTTTCACACTTTCCAGGAATTAATCAACCAAAAACCTGGCTTAAACTATTAACTTATTTAACGATAAAATTAATTGGAACTTTTTTTATATCTAGACTCAATATATAAAAACATTAATACGCATATAAAAAAAACGCATTAGACTTTTGTTATATACGTGTGAAAAAATACTTGAACTTTCAGAGTACAGATATACTATAAAGAAGGCCCCTCTCTATGTCCAGAAGTGTATTGTCCCAAGGGCGTGTCAAGAATTGTAATGTCCCCAGGGCATGTCAAGAAGTGTAATGTTCCCAGGTCGTGTCAAGAAGTGTAATGTCCCCAGGGCATGTCAAGAAGTGTAATGTCCCCAGGGCATGTCAAGAAGTGTAATGTCCCCAGGGCATGTCAAGAAGTGTAATGTCCCCAGGGCATGTCAAGAAGTGTAATGTTCCTAGGGCATGTCCAGATGTGTAACGTTCCCAGGGCGTGTCAAGAAGGGTTATGTCCTCAGGGTGTGTCCAGACGTGTAATGCCCCTTGAGCGTGGCTGACGGACCGTAAAGTATAAAAGTTAAGGTGGATATAAACCAGAGGGTCAACAGTATTGATGCGTGAGTCGTGTTGGCCAAAACTCACAGCTAAAGATAACTCTGATGAAGACCTCTCCTAGTCCAGTATAACGTGAGAAAAAAAATCAATATCAATATAATTCCCGCCATAAAAATCATAATTTCATTGAATATGGAATGTATCAGAAAAATAGAATGGCCCTTTATCCCTTAAGTGGCATTCCCATCCGTCCATCCATCCATCCATCCATGTGTCTGTTCGTTTGTCTGTCTGTGTAGCAAGCTGTACTACTGCATATTTTCCTATCTATTTACCTATCTATCAAACAGTCAGTCCAGCAAGCTTCATTACTATCTATCTGTTCCATCACATTTTCGACAGCGCATTTTCCCAGCAATAATGAAAAGAGTTTTGTTACCAGTCTCGTATTAAATCACCAGATAGTATACTGTGTGGGGGAAATAAGTTGGATATTGGAAAAAATGCAACAAGCGACACACACACACACACACACACACACACACAAAGCGAACACATCTGGGTGACACGCCAACACGAATATGCAGGACTCAGAAATCAAATGCAATATATACGAAAATAAAAGGAACTATAGGAATAAACATGTACTCTATATAGACGAGAGCACATGCTAATTCACATTCACTCATATTCACTCACAGGCGAGTACGTATGTATATATTCGTACACTCAGTTATGTTCACGTAAGATTTAACAACAACCTTTGACTGATCCATACGCAGGTGTACATATGTTTGCTTTGGCATAGGTACACAGCCGAACACAAAGGTTAGGTGAGGTTAGGTTATGTTAAGTTAGGTTAGGTTAGGTAAGGCTAAATTAAATTTTGTTTGGTTAGGTTAGGGTGGATAAACATGGATTAAATTGGATAGTTATGCTTGTCTGAGTTAAACTTAAGATCGGTGAGGGTGACATAGTTAAATAGTGCTTAGATTAGGTAATGATAGGTTATGTTAGATCAAGATAAGTTAGGATTTGTTAAGTTAGGTTAGGTTAGGTTAGGTTAGGTTAGGTTAGGTTAAGGTAGGTCCTGATAAGTCAACGAGGACACATCACAACAATAGTTCACATTAGTTTAGGATAGCAAAATAGCTCATTAACTATTTTCAATATTAACTAAACTACTTCTTGGAGATTTTGTTATTCATTTACCAAACATCTATAGTTACCTGTTATGTTTATATAGAGGGAAATATGACCAGGTAGAGAGGGATACAACGAGTGAAAATCCTCATCTGAATGAGTAAGAGCATTTATCAGGGTAGAGATAAACCATAGGAAATGTGGTTCCTCTCTCTCTCTCTCTCTTTCATGTCCTTCTTCCCTCTCCCCCTGCCCTCTTCCTCTCGTCCACTATCTCCCCTTCTTCTCCCTTTTCTCTCCATCCTCATCAGCCCTCCCCCTCCCCCGCCCCTCCTTATTTTAGTCGGAAAATAAATAGTGAAGACCTGGAGCGCTGTCCTAATGATAATGGTGAAGGACTCTAGACGGGTAGTACTCTCTCTCTCTCTCTCTCTCTCTCTCTCTCTCTCTCTCTCTCTCCAATTATTTTTCTTTTGTATTTTGACTTAAGTTTCTGAATTAATTTGTGTTTACCTTCTTCTTTCACCCGTGTTACTCCAACACACAGACACAGAGACACAGACAGACACACACACAGACACAGAGACACAGACAGACACACACACACACACACACACACACGAGAGATACCTTGACTCTCCTCCCTCTCTCTAAACATGCAGGTCCTACTCCCACATATCCAGCAGCCCTCATTCATCCCTCTCTCTAAACATGTAACTCCCTCCCACACACACACACAGAACCCTTTTATCCCTCCCACTCTAAACATGTTGGATTCCACACCCCCCTCCCCCACCTCCTGTACAGTACACACACTCTATCCCTCCATCTCGATATGCAAACGACATCTTCACCCACACAAACCACTTTTGAAATCCCTCCTACCCCTTCCCCTACCCCTCCCCCTTCCCCTTCCCCTTCCCCTTCCCTTGTCTTTGTGTTTGTCTTCTTCTTTTTCTTGCCCAAAACATCATACACCATGACCAGAACACCCAATCTCTATTCCGTCTCTTTTCCCTTCTCTCCCTTTCGTTTCCCTTTCTCCTCCTCCTCCCCCTCCTCCAGATCTTACCCTTATCTATCCCCCCCTTTTCCTCTTCCTCATCCTCCTCTATCTACTCCTTCTCTTCCTCTTTCTCTTCCTCATCTTCCTCCTAATCCTCCTCCTCCTCCTCCTCCTTCTCAACGTGCCTAAGACTCCATATTTCATGACCAGAGCGTCAAGGCAGGCAGGCAGGGACCAGGTAATGTATTGATCGCAGGTCTGGGGGTGTCGCCAACTGTTTGTTTGGTCGCACCTGCCCGCCTGCGATGAGCTACATTACTCTACCTGGAGACCATCTAATTACCGGACACGAACCCGAAACCTAACTCTTATTATAGATTATCTTACCCTGTCCTAATCTAACCCAGACAACTTCTACCATAAACCTAAGTTAATTTACTCTAATCTAACCTAACTAACCCTTAATTTAACTAAGCATATTGTAACTTAAATAACACCTAATCATAATCAACCTGAACTAACTAAATCAAACACGTAGTATAACCACATTCTCGCTCTTAACATGGATATTCGGGTTCGGTTCTGGGTTCGAGTCCGGGAGGTTTAATTTGGTCCTTTCCTAAGTTAACTCGCATGTGTCGTGTTGTGGTGAGAGACAAGTGAGGATGGGAGTTGTCTGCAGGAATGAGAACACTGTGTATATTCCAGAGATGTATAGTGTGTGTGTGTGTGAGGGGAGGGGGGAGGGGGGAAATTAGACCTTTTTTGGTACATAATTCTTAGAACAGGTATTAAAGTCATGTGTTTTTTCCTACAAGGAATTTATGATATGTACAACAATGTGAACCTCCTTGCTCTGTCTGTCTGTCTGTGCACCTTGAACTTTCTCCCCATCTGTCTCTTTATCTCATTCAATCTTTATTCACCTCACTCTTTCTCTCTCTCTCGCTTTCCTTCATCTTATTATTTCTCTCTAGCAGGCATATACCACTCGTTTAACCCCCGGGTCAAATAGCCTCATTAACCATTGTGTCTTTTCACTACCTGTATCCTGCAACGCGTTAAATAAACACCTGGAGTTTCTGTCGCAATATTATGTATGATAAATAGTCTTTGAAAATTGCGCTAAATTATACCTCAGGGAATTATAGCATTAATTAATGAGGTCATTCTTCTGCTGGAGGTATTTTTACACAGGCAAACTTAGAGCTAATGCTAAAGTTTGTTTGTATTACAGGTGATGGTAGCGTATTAAACCACCGTAAATTACAGTTCAGGTAAGGTAGTTGTTTACCTGCTGGACATTTCACTAGTCAGAGGCTGCGTTTAGGAGCGTCATGGGAAGTTTACAAGCCGATAGTGTAATTCTGTGGAAGTTATATATGGGCGATAGGGAGAGATTCTCGAGTGAGTTGTTCCCTGATTGGTTCTTTCCTGTTTATAGACACCTTTAAGGATGGCATAACATCATATCCCTTATGTTTTCCTGTTGTGTATATGAGCAACACTTGCGTCATGCAGCTTCTGGGTTTATAAACATATAGCACAAATGTCATCAACTCTTTGGTCACAAAATTACAAAACTACTAGTCATGAATTCGCGACGTGTACAGATACAACATATGTTTCTTTAACTTCAGTGAAATAAATAAATAGGAATAATAGTGTATCCTTAGGTAATAGAACTCTATCTCGTTAAAGAACTGACAAAGTTCTACGAGATGTATTGTGAGGTAGTTCATGATTACCGGAGGGTATGTGGCCAGAGAGAGAGAGAGAGAGAGAGAGAGAGAGAGAGAGAGAGAGAGAGAGACTAAGTATACCTGCAGGCAGAATGCAATTAGGAAATGGACCGTCAGTATCATACTGCCTCTCTCATCATCATTTGTTTGTTTGTTTGTCTAAATCTCACTCACTCTCCCCGACATCTACTCTCACCATCATCCTCATCATTCTACCCTCCATATCATCCTACTAACTATCCCCACCTATCCCACAGCAACTCCCACACGCCTTTCCCATCATCCACATCCCTTGCCCCTTCTCTCTCCCACACTCGCTCTCTCTACCTCTCCCACATTCACTCTCTCCACCTCTCCCACACTCGCGCTCTCCACCTCTCCCACACTCGCTCTCTCCACCTCTCCCACCATCCGCACCACTTCCCCACCAAAATTAGTTCCTACAGTTCTCTTCTGATAAGTTCCAGAATGAATTACATGTTTTTTTTCGTACCTCTACTTCTAAACTTCATTACATCTAACGCATTACATTCGCCTTTCCCAAGCAGCTTCCCTATTCTTGTAATTTGTTTTAGAAGCCAAGTTTCATTTTTTTCTTTGAAGTTCAGACTCGACCCAGGAGTGTCGGGAGGCTCTCTTTCTCACACACACACACACACACACACACACACACACACACACACACACACACACACACTCTTATCAATTCTCAACTAAATTAAGAACTTTGGCACACTTGGTAGTTTGGACGAACCTCTAGAAACATCAGGTCGTATGTTTAGTATGAGGTGATCCCCTTTTCAGTTTTGTTGAGCCCGATTACACTCGCGTTGCATTGACCGAAAAAAAAATCCACGTCCTTTTGAAGAATATTCTTAACAACTACTCGATTAAGAGACAAATCCTTTACGTTTTTGTATTACTTAGCTTGATCCACACCTTTCATATTCCGCGACGATTTATATATAATTTTTTCAATTCTTCGTTTATTCATTTTAGGAACGAGTTTCTGTAGTCCTCTCACGACCATTTCCAGCATCCACTCCGCCTAGATTGACACGAGTCTATTGATTTTAAAGTTGAGTGAGAATTCGCCACTTTCCCCCCTCCCTTTGTCGGGGTAATGTTCAGTGCTTTGACTATTCCATGTCCTGACCTGCTGACATTTGCCACTTGCCTTTCTTTTCCAGTGAGAGATTTTACTTTTTTTTTTCGGTTCAATGGTTGTGATCGAACGTTTTATCGCCACTTTGTGCTCTCTTTGTCTGTCTGTCTTTTCGACTTTTTCTTTAGAACTTACTGCTTTTGATTCCAGATTAATCTAATTTTACCTTACCAAATCTAACAAAACCTAATTTACCTATACCTAACCTAACCTAACCTAACCTTTTCACACTTGTCTTCGTCCCCCTCTGTTCATAGGCTTTTGCATTATTAATATTTTCCATTTCTCCACATCAACATTTCTATGTAATAATAATAATAATAATAATAATAATAATAATAATAATAATAATAATAATAATAATAATAATTAACGGTTTATTGAAAGAACTTGGCAGCCAGAAGGCTGAAAATATTCAGTTACATATTTGGGGAATGGGTTTCGAATTACAAATAATATACAAGTAACATAAGTGATACAAATAAGATATATAATA
>NW_024739604.1:0-17500 GCF_018991925.1 Homarus americanus | reverse complement strand
AAGAATATACCTGCATTTTCATCTGAGTTATCGATCTACAGTTCTACACCTACTCTATCATCCCCTATCATCTACATGTACTCAACCACCACCCAAACAACAAACAAAAACAGAAACAAACAGTATTAATCACATACGAGCAAACAACAAATTTATTCCAGTTTCTTGTTTTTTTTCATCTAATCTCATAGTTAATTAAACCATTGTATTATATTTCCTGCGGCTGATAATAATTATGTTATTTTCCTCGATAATCTATCTTATATTTAACTGTCTTTAAGTTCAGTGTTAATTAAATAGCGAAATGTAACTCCGTAAAACATATAGGCAAGTATACTGTTTATGCCTCAGTGTCCAAAATAATAAGTATAACACAAATTGGTGGTCATTATTAGGGGTGTGTATGTGTTTTATTAGGTGTCAGGGGGTGAGTGCATGAGAGGAGTGTTAGTATGGTGAGGAGTGTGTGGGGGTGTTAGTATGGTGGGGAGTGTGTGGGGGTGTTAGTATGGTGGGGAGTGTGTGGGGGTGTGGTGGGGAGTGTGGGGGTGTTGGTATGGTGGGGGGTGTGTGGGGGGTGTTAGTATGGTGGGAGTATGTGGGGTGTTAGTATGGTGAGAGGAGTGTGTGGGGGGTCGTAGTATGGTGGGAGTGTGTGGGGGTGTTAGTATGGTGGGGGTAGCATGTAGGGGGTGTTAGTATGGTGAGGTGTGTGGGGGGGTGTTGGTATGGTGGGGAGTGTGTGGGGGGAATGTTGTATGGTTGGGGTGTGTGGGGGTGTTAGTATGGTGGGGTGTGGGGTGTTGGTATGGTGGGGGTGTGTGGGGGTGTTAATGGTGGGGAGTGTGTGGGGGGTGGTGGTATGGTGGGGAGGTGTGTGGGGGTGTTGGTATGGTGGGGGTGTGTGGGGGGTGTTAATATGGTGGGAGTGTGTGGGGGTGTTAGTATGGTGGGGAGTGTGGGGTGTTGGTATGGTGGGAGTGGCAGGGGTGTTGGTATGGTGGGGAGTGTGTGTGGGGGTGTTAATATGGTGGGGAGTGCGTGGGGGTGTTAGTATGGTGGGGAGTGTGTGGGGGTGTTAGTATGGTGGGGAGTATGTGGGGGTGTTAGTATGGTGGGGAGTGTGTGGGGGTTGTAATGATTGATTGTCAGACCAAAGCTTACAGCCCAGAATTATGTCACATATAACAGCGAGTACACCACAGACCTCGTGGTACCACCACATTCCGGGTTGACACACCTCAGGTCGACCCAAGGGACTTGACCTCGCCCGCTAATGACGTGAGCCGGTGACCTACAACCGCACCTAGCCAAGACACCTGGCCAGGACCACACCTGCACACAACTATCCAAATCAAACCAGTTCAGTGTTAATTGTTAGAGGTCAGAAGCCGGCTGGGCCGACCCCATATAAAGGCCCTACAGTCCCGTCCACGGGCATTCGATTCCATTACGATTATCATTCTGATCCTGGTCATACTGATTCTCATTCTGGTTGCTGTCATCTCTCTCCCGTTCGGGTCGTCACTCGGTTCACTAAGCAGAGTCACGCACGTCCCCTCCCCAGGTCGGGAGGGAGACCTCCCGACCAGACCACGGCATCGCCAGCTAAGCAGACTCTCCCATAGGAGGCAGCCCAGCCAGCACTCACTGGGCCTACGTCAGGGTACACGTGAGTCTTGTCAGAACGTCCTAGGGTGAGTTACCTACTGTGGGAAGTGTATTCATTCAGGTGTGTCCGAGAGTCAGTGTCAAGTAACGTAAAGCATAATGTGTTAGTACCCCGATATAATAGTGATATTAATGTGTCCATGTCATTGAGTGAAGTAATAAATAGTTGTATCAAGAGGTGTTTAACAAGTTGTCCCTTTAAGAAGTGATATATGTGTATTGACATACGAGATAAGATAAGCGTAGTGACGCTGTGCAAATAACATCCAGGCCACGCTACCAAGTTTCCTACCTTTACATTCCTACTCTCTACACCTCCTACTTATATATATATTCTTCCTCTCCTTGTGTCTTTGTCTCATTACAATGGTAGCAGCGAACTTAACGTAACTCACGCCTTCCCTCGGTTAGCCATAACACCTGGCTCGTCTCATCCTTCATTTGATTCAGTCTAAGTATTGTCTACAATTGTGTAATAAGTAATTCCTGTGTCGTAGCGTCGTAGCGTGAAAAGTGTCCTAGTGTGTCACCGTTACAGCTCAAGTAAATGTCTCTTGTGGTGGTATGTGCGAATTTTTAATAGAAATATGTTCAGTGCTTAACGTAATTTCCCAGTGTCACCCGCTATCTGTGGCATTCTCAGTAGCCCAAGTGCAGTTTGATTGTTGGTCAGTGTTAAATGTAGCCATTGTGTTTCAGTGATGAAAGCGGTGTCTGTACTAACTGTTATAACTTAACATGTCTTTTAACCTACATCCTCCTCCCTGTCCTAATCCTCACCTCATCCTCCTTACCCTTCCTCCCATCCCTGCCCCGCCCTGCCCGCCCCTCCGTTCCGTGCCCCTCCCCGCCCCGCAAAGCCTCGGCCTGGCCCGATCAACCACGCCTCGGCTCCTCCCCACCTCACCCGCAACGCACCAGCCTGGCTGGGCCTGGCCAGCCTCGCCTCGCCCAGTGCCGCCCCGCCCCGCCTCGCCCCACCCCGCTTGTGTGACCTCACGTCCTTCTGACCTGCCCCGCCTCGCTTGACCACACTGATTCCCCGTCTTTTGTCCCGTGAGCTGTGTGTTGATGATGATGGTTAATATAAAGTAATATTGCGATGAATGCAGAGCTTCACTCAGTGTATTTTTATGCTATTATGATTTGTGATGTACTCTTTGACGCGCAGTGATAAATGATATTCAGTGTAGTGCGCAGAGCTTCACTCCCCGACCCAGCCTGATGAGAACATTGTCGTGACGGAAATGATAGTTGCCAAACATTGACGTAACGTATAAAGTAAACTTTTTTTTTGCGAATGCACTTCCAACTAATCCATCACCCCTTTAGGATTGTTTCTCTGTCAAATGTCACTCACAGTACCACCCATGGCCAGCCGGACGTCAACCACAGTACATACGAGCAGAGAAGAACCAGCATGATGAAAGCAGCGTGATGAATGCAGCTTGATGAAGGCAGCACGAAACCCACCACACACCACGTCACTTCTTTCAAGTCCTCCCTTGGTCTAGGATTAAGAAGATTTTATATTTTTCTACTTTAGGAAGTTAAGGAGTGTGGAATGGATCGCCACACAACGAACCCTGGTGAGCCCAGCCAGGGAGGGATTCACCACTGTGGAAGGTGTAAGACAGGACGGTCTTTGGTCTCGCCGACACTCACGTACGGAGGGCGAGCCTTGGTCCGCGGAACCTGCCTTACAGTCATCGAAGGAGACGACAGCCCAAGCAGTGGACCGGCCTTCATCCCGGCCGGAGGGGGCCGACGGCAGATGAACAGAAAATCGTCTGGAATATGTTGAAAATGATGATGTTGCAGAGAAGAAATACAGATGGAGCAGAAAAATTCATCTGGAATATGAAAATGATGATGTACTAAGAAAAAGGAAGATGGAACAGAAAATTCATCTAGAAGACGTTGAAAATGAGGCTCTAAACGTAGAGGAAGAACGCAGATGGGACAGAAAACTCGTCTGGAATAGTATAGAAACCAGGAGGAAGTGAGAAGAAGTCAGAAGGTGTGGAGAAACGACCTACAAGGTGCGGTATGTGAAGAAAGAAGACAGAAGATGTGCTATGTGAAGAAAGAAGACAGAAGATGTGCTGTCCTGACATCACAAGAAAGTCGATGATGAAGGACCAACCGACTACAGCTGCTGAGCTGCCGCCATCCCCTATTTTTCAGATACCAGCTGGATGGAAGACGTGAGCTATGCCGGACCCAACTAATGTACAAATGTTGTTGATGTATAATAAAAAAAAGATATCAATACCCTAATATGTGAAGTAGGAACATTTTTTGTGTATTTTGAAGTATTTTCTCTGATTTTGTTGATGTTTACTACAAAGAATGTCTTTTTTTTAGTCTCACTTTTTTCTATGAGTTCATTTGATCAATGTCTTGGACTATGAAACACGATGTTGTAGCTATATTACTGACTGAGATGAATTATTATTTTGACATGGAAATGTAACACCTGTTGTTGTTTGTAGAATGTGATTTGCAAGGTTGCCTCGGACACTATGCTACATATGAAGGATTTTTTCATTCTATGTTCACTTGCTATGTTTCCTTTTTCTCCTGGCATAGAAGCTTTGATCTTGGCGGGAGGTATAGTGAGCTTTGTCAGATCAAACTAGCGCCAGTAGAAAAACATACACCTATGAGATTGTTGTTTGTAAATGTGAGACTATGTTATCGCCCCAGGGATTATCTTTGAAACCACACGTGACGTTGCTGTCTATATGTGACATCAGTCTCTGTGATGAAGCTTTGGTCTTGGCGGGAGGTGTAATGATTGATTGTCAGACCAAAGCTTACAGCCCAGAATTATGTCACATATAACAGCGAGTACACCACAGACCTCGTGGTACCACCACATTCCGGGTTGACACACCTCAGGTCGACCCAAGGGACTTGACCTCGCCCGCTAATGACGTGAGCCGGTGACCTACAACCGCACCTAGCCAAGACACCTGGCCAGGACCACACCTGCACACAACTATCCAAATCAAACCAGTTCAGTGTTAATTGTTAGAGGTCAGAAGCCGGCTGGGCCGACCCCATATAAAGGCCCTACAGTCCCGTCCACGGGCATTCGATTCCATTACGATTATCATTCTGATCCTGGTCATACTGATTCTCATTCTGGTTGCTGTCATCTCTCTCCCGTTCGGGTCGTCACTCGGCTCACTAAGCAGAGTCACGCACGTCCCCTCCCCAGGTCGGGAGGGAGACCTCCCGACCAGACCACGGCATCGCCAGCTAAGCAGACTCTCCCATAGGAGGCAGCCCAGCCAGCACTCACAGGGCCTACGTCAGGGTACACGTGAATCTTGTCAGAAAGTCCTAGGGTGAGTTACCTACTGTGGGAAGTGTATTCATTCAGGTGTGTCCGAGAGTCAGTGTCAAGTAACGTAAAGCATAATGTGTTAGTACCCCGATATAATAGTGATATTAATGTGTCCATGTCATTGAGTGAAGTAATAAATAGTTGTATCAAGAGGTGTTTAACAAGTTGTCCCTTTAAGAAGTGATATATGCGTATTGACATACGAGATAAGATAAGCGTAGTGACGCTGTGCAAATAACATCCAGGCCACGCTACCAAGTTTCCTATCTTTACATTCCTACTCTCTATACTTCCTACCTATGTATGTAATTCTCTTCTTGTGAGATTCGTCTCATTATAGGGTGTTAGTATGGTGGGGAGTGTGTGGGGGTGTTAATATGGTGGGGAGTGTGTGGGTGTGTGGGGGTGTTAGTATGGTGGGGAGTGTGTGGGGGTGTTAGTATGGTGGGGAGTGTGTGGGGCAGTATGGTGGGGAGTGTGGGGTATATGGTGAGAGTGTGTGTGGGGGTGTTAGTATGGGAGTGGGTGTGTGGGGGCAGGCTGGTGGGGAGTGTGGGTGTGTGGGGTGTTAGTATGGTGGGTGTGGGTGTGTGGGGGGTATATGGTGGGAGTGTGTGGGTGTGTGGGGGGGTGGGCAGTATGGTGGGAGGTGGGGGGTGTTAGTATGGTGGGGAGGTGGGGTGTTAGTATGGTGGGGAGTGTGTGGGAGTGTTAGTATGGTTGGGAGTGTGTGGGGGTGTTAGTATGGTGGGGAGTGTGTGGGGGTGTTAGTATGGTGGGGAGTGTGTGGGGGTGTTAGTATGGTGGGGAGTGTGTGGGGGTGTTAGTATGGTGGGGAGTGTGTGGGGGTGTTAGTATGGTGGGGAGTGTGTGACAGCTCGACCACTGACCGCTGACCTTAAGCGCTAAGTCAGGGAATTCGCTTGTGATCCAGAGGCATCAAGAGCGAAGTCACGAGACATCCCTCAGAGAACACCTAACTGCATTACAAAGTGCGTCGTTTGGGACAACTGCGTGAGAGAATATGCTTGAGTGTCTGGCTAACGAGGTCATTCTGAGAGGGTGAATTACACTTTATCGCTGTAGGCAGTGTGTGATTCACCGCTAGTACTCATGTATGCAAGATAAGGTTTGGATATTATATTATAATGTTATGTTTTTATTAGAAGAAAATAAAAAAAACTAAAATTATGATTATGGGAAAATATCATTTTTAAGTTGAGATATTTATCACGTTCCTTAAAATGCAGATACTGTACTAATAAAAAAAAGTGTATGGAAATATAGTTTCTTCTAATTTTCGAAATAAAATGATATATTTCTAATCATTAACGCCAGTGTATTTGGAGATAACATCAAACTCACTCATATTTACTTTCTAGTGGCGGAGAACTGAATGTTGCATCACGTAAACAATACTGATGATTATGAACGACACAATAGTCCACTCAGTCCTGGAAGTGAACTGACGCCTCTCACTAACACGGTCATGTTTATACTTGAACACTCCTGGAAGTGGTCTACTATCTCTACATATAAAGGAACGTAAGAAAGGTGCTGTAGACATATGGATGAATATTAGTAAGAAATTAATTGTTGCATGCGAAGGATTATAAGCGAGATTCTTAGAGTTTCATCGGAAGGAACAGGTGAAAGTTACTTACAGATAGCCAGAAAAAAGAGGATATGGCATAGCCTTTAACTTAAGCCACCCTGGTCTACAGTTACCAGTAAATTCATTAAGACACCACTAGATGTCTCACTAAGAGTCATACGCCTATAATTCATAACACAAGTTAACACCACCAAGAGTTAGTTACGCTTGCTCTCGTCCCTCGTGCTGGATAATGGTATTGGGTTGTGTGTTGGTGTATTGTGTTGGGCTGGTGATCTGGGAAACTGAGGACCAACCCAACCTGATCCTGGCCTGAGAGAGATAGAGAGAGAGAGCAAAAAACATCTAAAGTTTTATATTCATCTCCGGAAAATTGAATTCATCCCAAGCTGCATCTCCCTGTCACATCTATTTTGATTTTTATGATTGTGTTTCTGTGTATGGTTAAGAGATCCTGAGTGTATCAAGTCATTACATGATAATAATGACTATAATGTTGTCGGTGTTGTCTGAGTCATGGTTAGTAAAATATTTAAATTTTCTTTGTAAACTAGCTCATGCACATATAAAACCGTATATGTGTAGTGTTGTGTTTATTCTTCATATATATTTAGTAATCTTACAATCGAAAAAATATAATAAAACCTCACAACAAGTTCTGCTCGCTGGTGTAACGTTTATGTAAATACAGCTGTCATGTTGGACATTGTCAAGACAAATGAATCTTTCAAGGATTCTCGTTTTCCAAGAATTCAATTTTCCAGAGAAAAACACCGCTCCCCCCCCCCTTTGTCTGTCTATCTGTCTCTCTTTCCTACTTCTCCTTTCTCTGCACATGCACATCGCTTTACAAATGGTGTCATAACTCACAGGATTGAGTTTCCACCTTTACCATCAAAGGATCTCAAAGTCTGTAAAGCCTCTTCCCGACGCTGCTGTTACTCAGGTTTATTAGCATGTTAGGAGCAAATATCCTGGAGCCATTGGCGGCCACTTGCCGCTTTTGACCCAACTTGTGGGGACGAGATAAAACTGTCCGAGGAGAGGTGGACCTTCTTGCTCACTTGGCCCAGAGATCCGCTAATGCACTCCACTCATTCTCTTTTTACTCTGTGAGATTTAGACGCTTTACTGTGGTTACTTAAGTTACTTTTTTTAACTAGAATGGATAGCTGTGTTTTCTCTCGATAAATCTAAAATAGTGTGTTTTAAAATATTTTCCCCAGGATAGACAATGCTTTAGTATATATGCATTGTCTGCTATTGTTTCATTACTGTGAAGATCGACAATGAATAATTTATTGCTTACTGGAGATACACTTACACCTCTTGGCTATACTCCTCACTCCTGTTCTTGTTTCTTACGATATCCTTCCCTCTCCCTGCCCCTTACCTACCATCTCTCACTCTCCCTACCCTTAACCTACCATCCATCACTCTCCCTACCCAGTACCCTTAACCTACCATCCCTTACTCTCTCTGTTCCCTACCTACAATCCTTCACTCTCCTTACCCTTAACCTACCACCCCTCACTCTACCTCTCCCCCTACTTACCATCCTTCATTCTCCCTGCTCTCTATACACCATTCTTCACTTTCCCTGCCCATTACCTACACCATTCTTCATGTCTCCCCACCCTGAGTGTGATGCTGTAACACGCTGCTCTACAGCGTGTATTCACCGCACAAAACGCTAGTATTTCTTTAGAGGGTAAAATCCGTGGAAGCCGTAGCGTAACATAAGCTCTTCAATCTAACTTTATCATGGATATTTTTTATACCAGACTTAATATATTTCATACGTTTTACGTGATGTTGAAACACTGAACAGTAAGGTTTAGTTTTACTCGTTTTTGTAAATGTAAGCTTCTTAATATCACGTGAATATTAGCCCCCCTTGCATATTTTACCTTAAGATTAACCACCTTAACGCCAACCCAGCCCAGCCCAGCCCCCCAGATATCGTTAAGAAATTTAATCATGAGGTGAAAAAATTCTTGGAAGCTGATCTCTACGTGAACCGCTTATATTTTAATTAAGAGAGCAAATACGTAAGGAATAATATCCGTGAAAGTAAATGTTGCAATAGGTCAGCAAGTGAAGGAACAGCAATGGTAGAGGTGCAATGTGGGTAGAGGGGCAGTAGGAGGCGTGTAAGAGGAGGGGCATGATCAGTATAGGTGGAGGAGCAGGGGGAGTATAGGTGGAGAAGCAGGAGGAATGTAGGTGGAGGGGCAGCGTAAGTGGAGAAGCAATATGAGTGGAGGAGGAATATGTTCTAGGAGTTAGCAAGATGAGAAGCCTGATGGTTGTTAGAAGACGTGTTTATTTTAACCACAAAGGCAGTGAAGCTTACGGATATAGATTAAGGAAGAACACGTGTTCCATCAGAAGGGTGAGAGCCACGGCTGAAGGATGAAATGGAGGAACATCCCTTTCTTTTCAGGAGAGGAAGGATCTGAATCGATGGTTCTGGGAAGACTTAGTTGTTGTGTGGGAAAAATAAACATTCTCCTTTGGGATGATGTGAAGAGAAGGAAAATGGATAAAATACGATACTTGAAGGAAAAAGAAGAAGAGAGAGAAGAGGGGTAGTGTAAATGGAGAAAAAAAGGAAGGTGGTAGAGCCAGAGAAGATTATGAAAATGGAGCAGCTGATGACTGTGAAAACTCTCTGAGTGGGAGATGCTATTTTGCGAGGCAATTATGATAAAAAATTTGCTGTTCCTGTCTAGCTTAACAGGGTGAAGGTGCTGGATATTTTAGCCTTTAACAGTTAAGGTAGTTTCACTCTTACGGGATTATGTTGTATGGAAGTTTCAGCCTGACAAGATCAATACTACTGTCACCTGCGGGCCGAGTGTAGTCTAAGCCACTTTACCTTCATAATGACTTTATCACGAAATTTTTAGCATTGCACATTAGCAGAGTTCTCATCTCTTTCTTTGTTTATATGTACTCTCAGAGTCAGTGTTCTGACGAGTAACACTCGAGGAAAGGCCCTTGTCGTCTCTGTTACAATTATCATGTTTCAAATATCTTCAGTCATTGAGAAGTGGACGCCTTTGTAACAATATCTGACAATGGCACGTTTTTACCTCTCCTGAAATGTTTACTTGTTCAGAAAAAACTTGGCTTCAGTTTTAACATTACAGCGATTAGATGTTTGGTAGTTTTTGCCTTATATCATTAACGTTTCTGGGACTTTTAGCCTTGTAAGATTAATGTTTATGTCAATTTAGTCTTTCAAGGTCAAGGTTTATAGCTTTCCCAGCCTTACAAGGTTAAGAGTATTGCAGTAGTAGGTAACTTTGTAGGCGACCCCTGCCTGCTGGGAGCCTAATGACAATGAAACGATATATGAAAGTGAATAAAGGGGTAACTTTTGATGCATAAATGTTGCAGATTTAAGTACAAAATCTTACTGATTACACATTGAATCTCATCATATTAAAATACATCGAAATTGGTTGAAGACATTTGCTGACAGAATATAATATAAAACAAAATTAGTATATTTAAATAAAACGTGAAAATGGTTGGTACGACTTCCCCTTTTTCACTTTAAAAAGAATTGGATATATATTTTTTAATTGCTGTGGCTTATAAACCGTCTACCTATCTATCTATCTACGCGTACAGTGCAGTATGATACGGAAGCCATTATTTATAAAAAAACAAAAATGTATTTGTCTGTGTTGATACCATAAGTAAAAAATTCAGGACAAAACACAATAATCACAAACTACAGCGATGAGAGGCAACTAATAAATTACCCTTTGGTGTCTGATCCAACACAGTAACGTCGCCGCCCAAGTGACAGGTGTTGCAGCAAACGAAAATCCTCACACTCCTCTCAACACTGTCAATAGATACTCTTGTCGGTGGTTATTGGAAAAGACTTAATATGAGCTCCATGTGTCGCCCCACCAGAAGCTGAGTATGTGTCAACAGCTGTTCCAGAAGCTGAGTATGTGTCAACAGTTGTACCAGAAGCTGAGTATGTGTCAACAGCTGTTCCAGAAGCTGAGTATGTGTCAACAGTTGTACCAGAAGCTGAGTATGTGTCAACAGTTGTACCAGAAGCTGAGTATGTGTCAACAGTTGTACCAGAAGCTGAGTATGTGTCAACAGTTGTACCAGAAGCTGAGTATGTGTCAACAGTTGTACCAGAAGCTGAGTATGTGTCAACAGTTGTACCAGAAGCTGAGTATGTGTCAACAGTTGTACCAGAAGCTGAGTATGTGTCAACAGTTGTACCAGAAGCTGAGTATGTGTCAACAGTTGTACCAGAAGCTGAGTATGTGTCAACAGTTGTACCAGAAGCTGAGTATGTGTCAACAGTTGTACCAGAAGCTGAGTATGTGTCAACAGTTGTACCAGAAGCTGAGTATGTGTCAACAGTTGTACCAGAAGCTGAGTATGTGTCAACAGTTGTACCAGAAGCTGAGTATGTGTCAACAGTTGTACCAGAAGCTGAGTATGTGTCAACAGTTGTACCAAAAGCTGAGTATGTGTCAACAGTTGTACCAGAAGCTGAGTATGTGTCAACAGTTGTACCAGAAGTGACAGTTGTACCAGAAGCTGAGTATGTGTCAGAAGCTGAGTTGTACCAGAAGCTGAGTATGTGTCAACAGTTGTACCAGAAGCTGAGTATGTGTCAACAGCTGTTCCAGAAGCTGAGTATGTGTCAACAGTTGTACCAGAAGCTGAGTATGTGTCAACAGTTGTACCAGAAGCTGAGTATGTGTCAACAGTTGTACCAGAAGCTGAGTATGTGTCAACAGTTGTACCAAAAGCTGAGTATGTGTCAACAGTTGTACCAGAAGCTGAGTATGTGTCAACAGTTGTACCAGAAGCTGAGTATGTGTCAACAGTTGTACCAGAAGCTGAGTATGTGTCAACAGTTGTACCAAAAGCTGAGTATGTGTCAACAGTTGTACCAGAAGCTGAGTATGTGTCAACAGTTGTACCAGAAGCTGAGTATGTGTCAACAGTTGTACCAAAAGCTGAGTATGTGAGTTGTACCAAAAGCTGGAGTATGCGGTTGTACCAGAAGCTGAGTATGTGTCAACAGTTGAGTATGTGTCAACAGTTGTACCAAAAGCTGGAGTATGCGGTTGTACCAGAAGCTGAGTAAGTGTCAACAGATATACTAGACTACGAATTTCATCAAAGTCTGGGCCAAAATCTCAGTTGCACCAATAGACATACAAGAAGCTGTATAAAAGTCCACTTTGTTCCATCAGATGTAGTATACGAAGTCCAGTTTGTTCCATTAAATAACACCTCCATTACTTACAGCCATTTTTTACCCCTCACTGGCCGTATAATCCACATTAAATGAACACTTCACTGTATTTTTTTTCGATTTGTTTAGTAAATGTATGAGAGGATGATTAACTATAACGAACAGTGTGTGTGTGTTTTTATTTACATCTGCCATGAAATAAATATATATCACCGATCAGAATAAATGTCAACTATACATTACTGTTTTAGTGAGTGATGTCTCTCTCTCTCTCTCTCTCTCTCTCTCTCTTGATGAAACAACGCCTACATATATATCTAATAGTATACAGTGTGTGTGTGTGGGGGGGGTGAGAGGCGTTTTATGCATTGTTGTACGTTGATGAATGTTGTAAATAAAGCAGATAACAGTTAATATTTATAAGTGTAGTGGACCAGTACACTCGTCTTGAAAGATCGTAGTTGTCTTTAGTTTCGATCTCCTGGTACGGTGAAATTATAGGTTTGGATCGTTTTATTTTTGTTATGGAATTTCTCTCTGTCTATCCTTCAGTAGTTAGAGACCAGAAGACACATTAGTTCTATTTGTCTAGGCTACTCCTTGACACCGGATCATACCCATCTCTGACTAAGGGTGTGGTCGTGTTGGCGTTAGCTGCTCTAAATCTCCAAGGAACTTACGTCTATGTGACCTTCAGGCTGGCCTTCCTCTTACACTATAATGTAGCAGTTCTTGTGCAAATATTGGCAGGAATATTATTATTTATATCTTTGAAAAAAAAACCTTATATTTACCACAAGAAAGAGAGAGAGAGCATGCGGGCGTGCGTGCGTGCTTGCTTGCTTGCTTGCTTAGTCAGTCATATACCTTATAAATATAATACAGTGTATATCAGTAAGCAGGAGGCGCTGTAGCCATAGTAAGGTGGTGAGCAGCTGGGCCTTGTTGGTCCCCTGATCTACCTTGTAAGAGGCATCCTTCTTTTAAAACTTTAGTTTCTGTTTATACATATCCCGTGTACCTCCCGGCGTAATGTCACCGTTTGTCGGGTTTAGCTAAAAGGATATTTTTTTTGAATGAGTATTTTTTTGCTTGCACAGTGTATAAATTTTCATGTGATTACTTGCTAAACTGACAAACCTACAAGAAAACAGTTCAATTTATTTTCTATCAATGTTTTTTATGTAAAATTATCTGTAAAACATTGAATTCCTTAACGGAGTTTCAACGCTAAGAAAGTCATTATTTCGTTCATCAGGCCACTCGAGTTCTATAAAGAAAACGCATTAAACTCGTTCAAAGTATAATATATTATTATGAATCACAAAATCCAGAGTGTTTTCTTTATGATTGTTTTATATTTCTTCACAACATTTTATGTTACTCTTGTGAAGCTGACCAGAGAGAGAGAGAGTAACACGGAGACGAATGGAACAGTGAGGTGGAGTAGAAGAAAAATAAAGTGATGGGGAGGTTAGTATCATTGTAGGTCATCAGGTAATATTCCACCAGGTAGTTTAGTCCAGGTATAAATAGTTAAATCACGGAGAAACAGAGTGAGTAACGGAGGGCTGATAACTGGATACAAGATGAAAGGATGAGATGATGAATGGATGAGTGACATTGAAGTGATGTAATTAATTAGTGGGTGACTGACAGGTAAGATGATGGATAGGTGTGTAATAGTGTGATGGAGAGATTAGGTAAGGGGTACAGGAAGTAATGGACATGAAGTGATGGTTGAATGAATGATGGAAAGGTGATGGATGATTTAGTCGCGGTTTACGTGATACGATGGATGGATGGGCAATGGAGAAATGATAGGATAATTAGGTGTAAAAAATGAATAAGATGAAAAATGGATGAGTAATGGAAAAAGTGGGATGACGGATGAGTGTAATAGAGTGGTAAGGTGGTGGATGATTGGGCAATAAATAGGTGAGGATGAGTGAGAGAAACAACAGTAACAATAACAAAAGAAAGGAACTTTAATACATATATGTTAACAGGGGTCGACCTGGCTACCAGGAAGCCACACGGCGCCCTGTCAGGCCATCACAAGGGAGTCACCTACGATACACTATGATATTCTGTACTTATGATCCCTAATTTTTGCTTCCCAAGTGAGGAAATTATAATAAATCAACAGAGAAAAATTATTATCCCTTAGAGTATCAGAATATAAATACGATATGTTAAATACTAAAGAACTGTCATGACTCTTCAGCTGTCCATCAGCCAACCAATCAGCTGCCTTGCTATAAATTGACTCTAGGTTTCAGTTACAGGCTTTCAGTGAACAGACTAAATTAGTAGGAGAATGTATGTGTTGATCTTGTATCTAGCAGAGTTAGTGATAGATTATAGGTTATATGTAAGTGTGTGACAGCAGCTAATGAAATACACAGTAAATATACAGTATACCTACTAAAACAGACTACTCGGCACATATCCCAGCGTATAGTTTAATATACAACATGTTGTTTGTATCCTTTATAAATCACTGTTTAATAATTCACTGCAGTATTGTTGAGTGTTGTCTGTGTGTTACATCTTGTGATATATATCGTTGTGTCAAGTTGTGGGAGTGAGAACCTTAACGTGTTAGACTGGTCACTGTTATAATGTTATTGTGTGTCTTATATCTATATGACCGAAAGTTTTATATTAACGCGTATACCTACATGTTTACAGTCTTTCCTAATGTGTTGAAATGGACAGTAAACTACATAAAAACGTTATAACTGCAAAAATGAATATTATACTGACAGGAAACAAAAGTTGAACAGAATAAAACTGTATATAATTCTTTACGGAGAATTGTGTGTCTATTTGAGTTTGTGTTTGTGTGTTAAAGAGAGACATAGTTTCGTAATAAAACACTTCACTATAAAATACACTTAATTTCCGCTTGACTTTTATACCGTTAATGTAAAAAATATTGTGATCTTATATTGCAGGTTTATTGTCATATAAAATACAAAAATTACTTTGAAAATATTTACTTAAACTATATATTATAATTACTTCCCTTCAGGCTTCGGAAGCATTTAAAACATTATATACGGAATGAAAACAAACTTACATCAACCACTTACATCCTTTTGAACTATGGAAACTTAACGCTTCAAACACATATAAAAAAAATCCTTTACCAGAATAACTATTTATGTAATGATTAAGCCGACACTTTAAACCTGCGTGAGATGAACCCAACCGTGTCACGTTTGAGGCTCAGTATAAGTGATAGGAAATACGAAGCATCTAATACTCTGCCAACTGGAACAAACGGGGATCAAATCTATTAACATCTATCACGGTTTTCAGTACAAGGGGTCGTATACAGTGAGTGAATATACAGGCATTAGGAACTGAAAACAAACGTGTTAATTATTGTATAGTAGTAAAAGTCGTTCTCTCACGGTGGAATATTGAAGTTGGGATCCAAGTCAGAGATGAATTTTGGTATTTACATTTTTGTGGTACATATTCCTACATGATGGCCTTGTTCTTTACTGTACCGGTACGTAATAATGACACTAATATATTAAATAAGAAAGAGAAGGAAGGTGAGGAGGAGGGATAGAAACTAGGAATAATGTAGGAAGGGAGAACAGATAATAAAGGAAAATGGAAGAAAACGGAAGGAAAAGGGTGAGGATGAATCGAGAAATCGGAAAACGAGGAAATGAAAAAGGAGACGGGGGATGAAGAGGAAATACTGGAGAAAAAATGGAAAGAAAAATGGAAAGGAATAAGTCGAGTGGACAAACAAAAACAAGTGGGAACTACACACAAAACTGGGGAAAAAATGCAAAAACTTAAGAAAAAGAAATGAAGAAAAGGGTGTATCTCGGTGTTGTCATATTTATGGTAATCTTATACAAATTCACATAGTATTAATAGCTAAAAATGTATATTCTGTTAAGTATAATACAACATTACTGATAACTGTCTCGTGGGTTTTCACTTTATCAAGATTATAATTTGTGTTATTAAGATTTATCCTTAATAAATTGTTCAATCAAAGTTGTTACCGAAATTTTCATATGAATGTAAGGGAATTTATTTTACCCCCAAAATAACACATTTTTTGTTATGCTGTGCCAGTCAAGAATACATTTACTTCTGTTTTTGGAGAATATTATGGTAAGTCTCGTCTGGTCTATTTTTAGCATATAACATCATTTAAATATTACGCTGCACGGTCAAGGTCTTACAAAAAGAGGGAGGGTAAACTAAGCTGTGTACAGACAACATTATTAAGTTTTTGCTGTTTGACACATAATGCTCTGTAATTCTGGACTGTGAAATCCGTGAGAATTCTAATATTAGGTAAAATATGAAGAAAACAAGAAGAATTTTTGTGACACCGGAATTATTATCATGTACTAAAATTAATGTTTTCTGTAATCTCTTCGTGTCTATCCCATTATTGCCTGTATTACTCACTCTTTGTGTTACCTTTGTCCTTTATTTAGTTTTCATTGTTCTTTGACCATTTAAAACAATAATAACCCTCACTCTCAGTGTGTGTGAGAGACAGACCTCCAGCTGTACTGTAATGTGTGGCGTCAAACTCAGGAACAAAGTAAACTACCTTGTTGTTACCACAAAGTTATAACTTGTGACACCGGCGTATGACACACTGGTGTATGAGACAGACAAATGGATGTAAAAGGGATATACTTGTTTGTGTCATGTCTGAATTTTAGTCTTTTTACACGGTTCTATATTTACTATGATGACACTGAATATAAACTCGGCATATGGTAGTGTACATCACAGGCACTCGTATGTATACATCTCTGTTATATTAAGTAGTTCATAGTTCAATATTTTCCTATAGTCATCTCTGCTGAGTGTAGCCTGGTTTAATTAATCGCTCAAATATATCTCGTTATTCATTTCCAATATAACTCAGGTGTTGCCGTAGATATAAGAAATAAATTATCTACTATATGATCCAATTTCTACTATGTTAATTTTACGGTGATTGGTGATTTTACTTTTAACATATTATATTATGTCCGATTTACATATCTCACTTTTATCAGATACCAATTATATAGGCAGTAAGTACCCTTAGAGACGGGCGCAATATATGCATCCAAAGCCATATAAAAAAATAACATTCTAATAAATAATAATAATAATAATAATAATTAACGGTTTATTGAAAGAGCTTGGCAGCCAGGAGGCTGAAAATATACAGTTACATATTTGGGGAATGGGTTTCGAATTATAAATAATATACAAGTAACATAAGTGATACAAATAAGATATATAATAACTAGATGGGGAAAAGCTCAAACTACAGTGCATTTCAACATAGTGACAGTGCAAGAAGTAGTATTTACTGGGAGTGAATACACTGGTCTAAGTTATTGATAATTTTTACAATGGTTGGGACTGGGCTGTTCTTATAGCGATCAGTTCGTGCACGTATGGGCTGGATGCGGTTGTGGTGTCGAACAGCAATTCTCGGGCTAGGGATCTCAGGTGGAAGTAGGAACCGGTGTCGAGGATGGCGTAGAAGCTTCTTACCAAATTTGCAGATGAGGTCGTGGTGATGGTCAGTGAGTCGAAAGGGTCAGTGTTGAGCGCT
>NW_024739603.1:0-25430 GCF_018991925.1 Homarus americanus | reverse complement strand
TGGGTTCTGACGAAATCCCTACAATGTACTCATTGTTAGCGATTGCTAATTTTATCACTGCCCTATCTAAACCCTGTCTGAGATCGAATGAGATTTACTTGTTATACTGCAAAGTCGCAACACAGGTGACTAGACCACGTGACCGTTTTGACCTGTCTGACGCACAGAGCGTCCTCTCTGTTCGAACGCTGTCGTCTGACTGTGAAACAGCCAGGCTCGTGCTTTCCCAAGCCTAGGCCTACGTGATATATTTTCTGCCTAACTAATAACTTTCTTGGGACACCCGTAACATATTTAGACTGAGAAACGATCTACAAAAATTTCAAATTTAATAATGTCATTTAATTTCATGATTCGCGTCCATATTAATTCGGTAAATTACATTTAATATTGTATAGCCCTAGTTCCAGAAGCTCTCACTATGTGCGGGAGCGCTCCTCCCTCAGTTGACCTTGAAAACTCAGTATCGCCAATATGGTGCGCGTATCTAAATCACACTGAAATTTCTTAATATATATATATATATATATATATATATATATATATATATATATATATATATATATATATATATATATATATATATATATACAAGTAAATCACTGTAGGTGCGCATGATCCAAGTATATGCTGATATCCACAAGGAAACAAGAAAACACGAAGTTCTCAAACGCTTTCGTGTAACTCACATCTCCAGGGGCGAGTGCAGACTAAGGACAAATATTTGAGAAGGCTAATATATCCAGTAGAGGAGAGTGAGATTAAATCCCTAGGGGACAGCAGGGGTCCACAATGTTCCGGTCATATGGCAGTAACCCTTACTAATCTTCTTAATCCAAAGAAATTGACCATGCCATCTCTAAGCTCAGCAGCTGTCCGTAGTCAGATCATAGGGAAAGATGACCCAACCTTCTCACCTGCTTAAAAATCTTCTTAATCACAAAATTATCCAGTTTGTACATCCCATTACTCAAATTCATGTTGACAGATGCGAAAGCGTTTGGGAACTTCGTATTTTCTTGTTTCCGTGTGGTTGTCAGCATATACTTGGATCAATCGCACCTACAGTGATTTACTTGCATATATATATATATATATATATATATATATATATATATATATATATATATATATATATATATATATATATATATGCTGATAACCACAAGGAAATAAGAAAACACGAAGTTCCCAAGCGCTTTCGTGAAATTCACATCTTGAGGGGTGAGTACAGACTGTACTCTAGGGGGCAGGGAAAAAACACTTTTATTTGAGTTGCAGGCTGCACTTTTCAGGCATCGTTTGTATGGCTGTAACAAACACCTGTGCAAAATTTCATGCCATTTCATGCATACTTACCCTGCCGCATCGCGAACGACTTTTTGTCAACTTTTAGTGTATACCAAAAATTAGGTGTCATTTAATGTTTTCCAGGATAATGATAAATTTTACATGGGTGACATCGATTTAATTCACATGTTATTTTACAGGTACACCGTATAGAAAATCATTACAAGTTCATATTGAAATTCTTTTTTGTGCTGAACCTTGGCATCATTTTCCTAGACAATAACTTTGCCTAATATATCCATCTCTCGATTCGTATCCCGTCACTTCAGTGCAAGCTTCAGTCATCACTTTTATGCCTCTCTCGACCGCCTGAGTGCTGTTTGGCCACTTGGGCACCACTAATGGTGTCTCAAGAATGTCATTAACCTGTAGATTTGACAGAGAAGCAATGTAAGGAGGCTCAGTCTTGAGTTCATTCCTCCAGTTAATCATGGAATGATAGTTTTTTGCTTGCCACTTTAGTTTCGGAGTCACCACCTTTCTCATGTTGACTACAGGAGGCACATCCTCATTCCCATCTCCATCTTTACCCTCCTCATCAGTATAGTTTAACAAATTCTCATCAACAGCAGCATCAGAATCTTCCTCCTCCTCTTCAGATCTGCCAGTGCATTCTTCCTTTTGCTGATTCTCCTCTCTAATTTTTCTTATCATTGAGACAGCTTTTTCTCTAACAGTCATGTCCTCATCTGCACACATACCAAGAAGAAGTTGATCTGTGTGGGCGAAGTATGCATTTCTCTGGACAGCCTTCTTCACTATCGTCTCCTCCTCACTATTCAGGTGTTTCATATATAGCAGGGACTGGAATACGTTCCTCGAGCCGTGTGTTACGTAAGGGTGTATCTTGATGTAAAACCACATTGGAGCACTGAACTTTATTATTGTAATGACAATTCTTTTCAACTCATGGCTGGGTCTTGATGTTGCTACATACAGCCTGAGGATTCTACTCCATAAGGTGTTCCACCTTGACACACAGGGAGGACCTGGCTCAATAGCAGCCAAGTCATCTTCAACAACACCTGTGATAACTCCTTTACAAACCCTATACAGGTATTTCTGATCCCAGGACAGATCTTTCTCCACTTCATCATTAAACACAGGGAAATCAGGGAAACTGACTGGCTGGAAGGCGACAACTGGAAGCTCAGACAAAGACTCCTTGATCTGCTTTCCAATGAGACCACGCCAATGCTCAGGACCACTTGGTTTACCATCATAGTGATAAAAAACTGCGCGGAAAGGCAGCTCATTTCCGTGAAGCTGACATATGAAATAATGGAGCGGGTGACCAAGTAACCTTTCAAGATGATGAATGACTCCATTTTCTGATCCTACATTTACATTGGTTTCATCACAACCAACACACACAATGGGCTGCTGGGTTAGATTTTTCTCCACCAGATACTCGTGAATAGTTTTGGCAATCTGCTTTCCGTGTCCAGTCTTGGGAGTCACATGTGTGAGATATTCATTGCCAGGCTCAACCATGATGACATAATGATCTTTCACCATCATCCTCGAACTCCATTTCTCGGTCTTCTCATTCTTTATCATCACACGAGTGGCGGTCTTCTTACCATCAAAATAGAGTGACGTCAAATTATTTAAACTACCCATCTCAATTTCTTGCCTCTTAAATCGGTATTTTTGTCTCGCATCCCGCAGCTTATGTGGTCCAATAACCTGACTCTTGTCATCCTTTGTGATAATGCCATAGTCAGTTAAGGTGGCAGTAGCAATGGCAGCTCCAGCATAATCACTAATCAAGTATCGGTCACAAGCGGCAGCCAGTGTAGAGAGTCTTGTCCGGTTCTGTGACCTGGTGTCTGTCAGAGCCCTTGGATCAGGGACAAAATCAGCATCAGTATTGACGAGAGGAATATCTCTTGAATCATATGAATTATCCTCAACATAAGGAATATCTCCAGCTACCAGATATCTATGTTTTTGCTCAAGCTGTCTCCTAACTCTGTCCGCATCATGCTTCTCTCTTGCCGTCACTCTGTCCCACATCTTCGTCACTTTCATGCCAACTTACCCAGGTCTCCCCTACATTACAGTACAGTAACACAACATTGAGAAATGAAATGAGAAAAGGCTGATAATCAATATAGACATAGCACCATACTCATCTGCAACAAGACAACTTAAATGAAATAAGAGATATGAAAAAAAAGTTGATAAACACTGAACAGAACATTGCACCGCCACAGCAGCTGTTTGGCTAGTACTGTAGGTAAATTTAAAAATTTCAGTAGAAAATGCGGCAGACTAAACCTCGACATATCAGCTTCAAATTTGGCATGGAGTCTTAGATATGTATAAGGAACAATGCCTGAAGAGTGCAGCTTTGAGCAAAATTTCACTGCCCCCTAATGTGCTTGTCATTCTCCCATTAAATAAAGCAAGATACTACACTGGCAACGAGGATGGGATTCACAAAGTGTTGGTGAAGTCCTTGAAGAGAGGATAGTGACCCCTGAAGGGAAGGCTACTCTGAACCTGGAGAATTTAAGTGAAGAGAGCAACCATGGCTGGCGTCAGTGGATACATCGGACGATTGGGGGAGCATGATGCAGACAAGGAAGATTTCACATCATATTGTGAGAGAATGGACTTCTTCTTTGCGGCAAATGAATTAATGGACGATGGTGGTGATGCTCAGAAGAAGAAAGCCCTTCAAGAGAAAAGGAAAGCAATCTTTTTGACAGAGGTAGGAGCTAATGTTTATTCTACTCTGGTCAATCTGCTTACTCCAGACAAACCCAAGGACTCCTCACTGATTCAGATTACCAAGATTCTGAAGCAACATTCTGATCCTGCTCCACTTGAGATCGCTGAAAGTTACAGATTTGGCACCAGAGATAGAGTTAAAGATGAATCAGTAAGTAATTATATAGTAGCTTTGAAGAAGTTATCCATTCACTGTAACTTTGGACAGTTCTTGAACCAAGCTCTAAGAGACAGGTTTGTAATAGGCCTGAATTATGAAAAAATACAGAATAAGTTAATGAACACCACTAACTTAACTTTTGAAAGTGCATGTCAGATAGCTACAAGCATGGAATTGGCCGAGAAAAACACCAGAGAGTTTGTTCCCAATGCTGGTAGTGAAACAGTTAGCAGTAGTGGCTCCGTGTGTAAAGTAACTGTAGCTAAAAGGAATAAGTATACCACAAAACAAGGAACACATGCTGATTTAAAATGTAAGAGGTGCCGAGGGAAACATGAAAGCTTTCAGTGTAAGTTCAAGAATTCAAAATCTTACAATTGTCAACGTATTGGACATATTGCTCCTGTCTGTAGAAGTGATAAAGGTAGAGTATATGCCGTTGAAGGTGGAGAGAAGGAAATGAGCATTTGCGAGAAGCAATTAACTTTAAAATCCAACATTGAAGTGTGAGTATGTGTGTGTGTGTGTGTGTGTGTGTGTGTGTGTGTGTGTGTGTGTGTTTTAAATCTACAACTACATTTTTACATAAATTACCACTGAGACGAAGAAAGTCATCATTCACTGGAATCTAAATTTAATACGATTATTTTTTCACATTTGTATAGCCCTTTGATTATCAAGTATAGAACATCTAACCAAATCTATGGTGAACTTTTATGTAATACTGTTCATTAAACATTATACAATTGTATACTACAGTGTAGAATTTTCTTTAGAAAATAGTTATCTCTAGAAACTCTAGGATTTTCTTTCAACTTTGTCAACGGCCGCATAGTTTATATAGTAACGTTCTTGTGGTGCCAGTGGGTTTGGTCTTGGATGTAGAGTACAGTATATTTATCAATGAATTAGTTGACTTTACTGTTTGTAATATTTAGTCCCATATTTGTATTTTTATTGCTCAATGAGTCGAACCATTTCCTCCCTCATCCTATCGTAATCGTCACTGTAATGTTTGAACGTTGTCCTGACCTCATCATGTACCAAGCAACAGTTAAATCTGAAGGACAATGTCATGTGTTGGGCACTTTCTAAATGATACCCATTGGTATACAGTATTGTCGTTATTGATATTGAAACGGTTCATGTAGCCAGAAACATAGAGATGCAGAGTGGTCATTAATAACAATCATTGATAATCTTGTTTACATTCTTATAGCTAAAGTCATAGTTCTCATCAGGGAATGGAGATCTGAGTGACTGGCATAGAGATTACTATCATCTTCAAATAGGTTTATTTCTATGGTGTTTCTGATTGTGGCTATTTTTTTGCTGACATATTTACAAAATGGTTGCCTGCCACCTGAGGAACAGTATTCTAGGAGTTTGGGGCTTTCATCCTAGTATTCTGCTGAGTTTGGGTTCATACCCATGCTTCATTCAAGTTTGGTTTGTCTCTGGTTGTTGGGTTTACACCCACATCTCTGGTTGTCGGGTTTACACCCATATCTCGGGCACAAGTCCGAAATCGAAATCTTTGAGAGTTGTTCCTCAGATGTTATTGCATTACACCATTCCCAGGATGCGACCCACAACAGCCGTCTTACAACCAGGTTCCTACTCACTGCTAGGTGAACAGAGGCAAAGGAGTAAAAAGGGAGCCTGCTATTTTCTCACCCTGCCCGGAATCGAACCTGGGATCTTTCGGATAATGAGCCGACTACGCTACCATTGCTACAGGGTACCCGCATATGACCTGAATTTAACGGGTTTAAAAGTTACAGCATCATTTTTTGTTTTTAGCATTTTGCAAGCTCAATGAATATATGGTTATCCGACCAGTGTCACGATCTGTGATGATAACGTGCTGAAAATGTTATTACGCTCATGTTCAGTTTGATCCAAATTTGAATTTTGTAAAGATTTCCAGACTTTGTATTTACTCGCTTTTGTGGGAGCATTTGCGAAGCAATTAACTTTAAAATCAACTTTGAAGTGTGTGTGTGTGTGTGTGTGTGTGTGCTGTGTGTGTGTGTGTGTGTGTGTGTGTGTGTGTGTGTGTGTGTGTGTGTGTGTGTGTGTGTGTGTGTGTGTGTGTGTGTGTGTTTGTTTTAAATCTACAACTACATTTTTATATAAATTACCACTGATACAGAGAAAGTCAACATTCACTGGAATCTAAATTTAATACGATTTTTGTTTCATATTTGTATAGCCCATTGATTATCAAGTATAGAACATCTAACCAAATCTATGGTGAACTTTTATGTAATACTGTTCATTAAACATTATGCAATTGTATACTACAGTGTAGAATTTTTTTAGAAAATAGGTATCTCTAGAAACTCTAGGATTTTCTTTCAACTTTGTCAACGGCCGCATAGTTTATATTGTAACGGACTTCTGGTGCCAGTGGGTTGGTCTTGGATGTAGAGTACGGTATTTATATCAATGAATTAGTTGACTTTACTGTCTGCAATATTTAGTACCGTATTTGTATTTTTATTGCTCAATGAGTCGAACCATTTCCTCCCTCATCCTATCGTAATCGTCAATGTAATGTTTGAACGTTGTCCTGACCTGATCATGTACCAAGTAACAGTTAAATCTGAAGGACAATGTCATGTGTTGGGCACTTTCTAAATAATACCCATTGGTATACAGTATTGTCGTTAGTGATATTGAAACGGTTCATGTAGCCAGAAACATAGAGATGCAGAGTGGTCATTAATAACAATCATTGATAATCTTGTTTACATTCTTATATGTATTTGCTAAAGTCATAGTTCTCATCAGGGAATGGAGATCTGAGTGACTGGCATAGAGATTACTATCATCTTCAAATAGGTTGTATTTCTATGGTGTTTCTGATTGTGGCTATTTTTTGCTGATATATTTACAAAATGGTTGCCTGCCACGTGAGGAACAGTATTCTAGGAGTTTGGGGCTTTCATCCTAGTATTCTGCTGAGTTTGGGTTCATACCCATGCTTCATTCAAGTTTGGTTTGTCTCTGGTTGTTGGGTTTACACCCACATCTCTGGTTGTCGGGTTTACACCCATATCTCGGGCACAAGTCCGAAATCTTTGAGAGTTGTTCCTGAGATGTTATTGCATTACACCATTCCCAGGATGCGACCCAGAACAGCCGTCTTACAACCAGGTTCCTACTCACTGCTAGGTGAACAGAGGCAACGGGAGTAAAGAGACCAGCCTAATTTCTCACCCTGCCCAGGAATCGAACCGGGGATCTGTCGGATGTGAGCCGACTACGCTACCATTGCGCTACAGGGTACCCGCATATGACCTGATCTTAACGGGTTTAAAAGTTATAGCATCATTTTTGTTTTTAGCATTTTTGCAAAC
This sequence comes from Homarus americanus, assembly GCF_018991925.1. Lineage (NCBI taxonomy): Eukaryota > Metazoa > Arthropoda > Malacostraca > Decapoda > Nephropidae > Homarus > Homarus americanus. The sequence continues at coordinate 17,816 of NW_024739603.1, read as the reverse complement.
TCAATAGATATATGGTTATCGACCAGTGTCACGGTCTGTGATTGTAACGTGCTGAAAATATTTTGCTCATGTTCAGTTTGATCCAAATATAATTTTTATAAAGATTTCAGACTTCTTTTTTTCGCTTTTGTAGGCATTTGCAGAAGCAATTAACTTTGAAATCGAACTTTGGAAGGAGTGTGTATGTGTGTATTGTGTGTGTGTGTGTGTTTAAATCTACAACTACATTTTTATATAAATTACCACTAATACAGAGAAAGTCAACATTCACTGGAATCTAAATTTAATACGATTTTTGTTTCATATTTGTAAAGCCCATTGATTATCAAGTATAGAACATCTAACCAAATCTATGGTGAACTTTTATGTAATACTGTTCATTAAACATTATACAATTGTATACTACAGTGTAGAATTTTTTTTAGAAAATAGGTATCTCTAGAAACTCTCGGATTTTCTTTCAACTTTGTCAACGGCCGCATAGTTTATATTGTAACGGACTTCTGGTGCCAGTGGGTTGGTCTTGGATGTAGAGTACGGTATTTATATCAATGAATTAGTTGACTTTACTGTCTGCAATATTTAGTACCGTATTTGTATTTTTATTGCTCAATGAGTCGAACCATTTCCTCCCTCATCCTATCGTAATCGTCACTGTAATGTTTGAACGTTGTCCTGACCTCGTCATGTACCAAGTAACAGTTAAATCTGAAGGACAATGTCATGTGTTGGGCACTTTCTAAATGATACCCATTGGTATACAGTATTGTCGTTATTGATATTGAAACGGTTCATGTAGCCAGAAACATAGAGATGCAGAGTGGTCATTAATAACAATCATTGATAATCTTGTTTACATTCTTATATGTATTTGCTAAAGTCATGGTTCTCATCAGGGAATGGAGATCTGAGTGACTGGCATAGAGATTACTATCATCTTCAATTAGGTTGTATTTCTATGGTGTTTCTGATTGTGGCTATTTTTTTGCTGACATATTTACAAAATGGTTGCCTGCCACGTGAGGAACAGTATTCTAGGAGTTTGGGGCTTTCATCCTAGTATTCTGCTGAGTTTGGGTTCATACCCATGCTTCATTCAAGTTTGGTTTGTCTCTGGTTGTCGGGTTTACACCCATATCTCGGGCACAAGTCCGAAATCTTTGAGAGTTGTTCCTCAGATGTTATTGCATTACACCATTCCCAGGATGCGACCCACAACAGCCGTCTTACAACCAGGTTCCTACTCACTGCTAGGTGAACAGAGGCAACGGGAGTAAAGAGACCTGCCTAATTTCTCACCCTGCCCAGGAATCGAACCGGGGATCTTTCGGATGTAAGCCGACTACGCTACCATTGCGCTACAGGGTACCCGCATATGACCTGATCTTAACGGGTTTAAAAGTTATAGCATCATTTTTTTGTTTTTTAGCATTTTTGCAAACTCAATAGATATATGGTTATCCGACCAGTGTCACGGTCTGTGATTGTAACGTGCTGAAAATGTTACGCGCATGTTCAGTTTGATCCAAATATAATTTTTGTAAAGATTTCAGACTTTGTATTTACTCGGTTTTGTAGGAGCATTTGCGAGAAGCAATTAACTTTAAAATACAACTTTGAACTGTGTGTGTGTGTGTTTTTTAAATCTACAACTACATTTTTATATAAATTACCACTAATACAGAGAAAGTCAACATTCACTGGAATCTAAATTTAATACGATTTTTGTTTCATATTTGTATAGCCCATTGATTATCAAGTATAGAACATCTAACCAAATCTATGGTGAACTTTTATGTAATACTGTTCATTAAACATTATACAATTGTATACTACAGTGTAGAATTTTTTTTAGAAAATAGGTATCTCTAGAAACTCTCGGATTTTCTTTCAACTTTGTCAACGGCCGCATAGTTTATATTGTAACGGACTTCTGGTGCCAGTGGGTTGGTCTTGGATGTAGAGTACGGTATTTATATCAATGAATTAGTTGACTTTACTGTCTGCAATATTTAGTACCGTATTTGTATTTTTATTGCTCAATGAGTCGAACCATTTCCTCCCTCATCCTATCGTAATCGTTACTGTAATGTTTGAACGTTGTCCTGACCTCATCATGTACCAAGTAACAGTTAAATCTGAAGGACAATGTCATGTGTTGGGCACTTTCTAAATGATACCCATTGGTATACAGTATTGTCGTTATTGATATTGAAACGGTTCATGTAGCCAGAAACATAGAGATGCAGAGTGGTCATTAATAACAATCATTGATAATCTTGTTTACATTCTTATATGTATTTGCTAAAGTCATAGTTCTCATCAGGGAATGGAGATCTGAGTGATTGGCATAGAGATTACTATCATCTTCAAATAGGTTGTATTTCTATGGTGTTTCTGATTGTGGCTATTTTTTGCTGATATATTTACAAAATGGTTGCCTGCCACCTGAGGAACAGTATTCTAGGAGTTTGGGGCTTTCATCCTAGTATTCTGCTGAGTTTGGGTTCATACCCATGCTTCATTCAAGTTTGGTTTGTCTCTGGTTGTTGGGTTTACACCCACATCTCTGGTTGTCGGGTTTACACCCATATCTCGGGCACAAGTCCGAAATCTTTGAGAGTTGTTCCTGAGATGTTATTGCATTACACCATTCCCAGGATGCGACCCACAACAGCCGTCTTACAACCAGGTTCCTACTCACTGCTAGGTGAACAGAGGCAACGGGAGTAAAGAGACCTGCCTAATTTCTCACCCTGCCCAGGAATCGAACCGGGGATCTGTCGGATGTGAGCCGACTACGCTACCATTGCGCTACAGGGTACCCGCATATGACCTGATCTTAACGGGTTTAAAAGTTATAGCATCATTTTTTTTGTTTTTTAGCATTTTTGCAAACTCAATAGATATATGGTTATCCGACCAGTGTCACGGTCTGTGATTGTAACGTGCTGAAAATGTTACGCGCATGTTCAGTTTGATCCAAATATAATTTTTGTAAAGATTTCAGACTTTGTATTTACTCGGTTTTGTAGGAGCATTTGCGAGAAGCAATTAACTTTAAAATACAACTTTGAACTGTGTGTGTGTGTGTGTTTGTTTTAAATCTACAACTACATTTTTATATAAATTACCACTGATACAGAGAAAGTCAACATTCACTGGAATCTAAATTTAATACGATTTTTGTTTCATATTTGTATAGCCCATTGATTATCAAGTATAGAACATCTAACCAAATCTATGGTGAACTTTTATGTAATACTGTTCATTAAACATTATACAATTGTATACTACAGTGTAGAATTTTTTTTAGAAAATAGGTATCTCTAGAAACTCTCGGATTTTCTTTCAACTTTGTCAACGGCCGCATAGTTTATATTGTAACGGACTTCTGGTGCCAGTGGGTTGGTCTTGGATGTAGAGTACGGTATTTATATCAATGAATTAGTTGACTTTACTGTCTGCAATATTTAGTACCGTATTTGTATTTTTATTGCTCAATGAGTCGAACCATTTCCTCCCTCATCCTATCGTAATCGTCACTGTAATGTTTGAACGTTGTCCTGACCTCATTATGTACCAAGTAACAGTTAAATCTGAAGGACAATGTCATGTGTTGGGCACTTTCTAAATGATACCCATTGGTATACAGTATTGTCGTTATTGATATTGAAACGGTTCATGTAGCCAGAAACATAGAGATGCAGAGTGGTCATTAATAACAATCATTGATAATCTTGTTTACATTCTTATATGTATTTGCTAAAGTCATAGTTCTCATCAGGGAATGGAGATCTGAGTGACTGGCATAGAGATTACTATCATCTTCAAATAGGTTGTATTTCTATGGTGTTTCTGATTGTGGCTATTTTTTTGCTGACATATTTACAAAATGGTTGCCTGCCACCTGAGGAACAGTATTCTAGGAGTTTGGGGCTTTCATCCTAGTATTCTGCTGAGTTTGGGTTCATACCCATGCTTCATTCAAGTTTGGTTTGTCTCTGGTTGTTGGGTTTACACCCACATCTCTGGTTGTCGGGTTTACACCCATATCTCGGGCACAAGTCCGAAATCTTTGAGAGTTGTTCCTGAGATGTTATTGCATTACACCATTCCCAGGATGCGACCCACAACAGCCGTCTTACAACCAGGTTCCTACTCACTGCTAGGTGAACAGAGGCAACGGGAGTAAAGAGACCTGCCTAATTTCTCACCCTGCCCAGGAATCGAACCGGGGATCTGTCGGATGTGAGCCGACTACGCTACCATTGCGCTACAGGGTACCCGCATATGACCTGATCTTAACGGGTTTAAAAGTTATAGCATCATTTTTTGTTTTTTAGCATTTTTGCAAACTCAATAGATATATGGTTATCCGACCAGTGTCACGGTCTGTGATTGTAACGTGCTGAAAATGTTACGCGCATGTTCAGTTTGATCCAAATATAATTTTTGTAAAGATTTCAGACTTTGTATTTACTCGGTTTTGTAGGAGCATTTGCGAGAAGCAATTAACTTTAAAATACAACTTTGAACTGTGTGTGTGTGTTTGTTTTTTTAAATCTACAACTACATTTTTATATAAATTACCACTAATACAGAGAAAGTCAACATTCACTGGAATCTAAATTTAATACGATTTTTGTTTCATATTTGTATAGCCCATTGATTATCAAGTATAGAACATCTAACCAAATCTATGGTGAACTTTTATGTAATACTGTTCATTAAACATTATACAATTGTATACTACAGTGTAGAATTTTTTTTAGAAAATAGGTATCTCTAGAAACTCTCGGATTTTCTTTCAACTTTGTCAACGGCCGCATAGTTTATATTGTAACGGACTTCTGGTGCCAGTGGGTTGGTCTTGGATGTAGAGTACGGTATTTATATCAATGAATTAGTTGACTTTACTGTCTGCAATATTTAGTACCGTATTTGTATTTATATTGCTCAATGAGTCGAACCATTTCCTCCCTCATCCTATCGTAATCGTCAATGTAATGTTTGAACGTTGTCCTGACCTCATTATGTACCAAGTAACAGTTAAATCTGAAGGACAATGTCATGTGTTGGGCACTTTCTAAATGATACCCATTGGTATACAGTATTGTCGTTAGTGATATTGAAACGGTTCATGTAGCCAGAAACATACAGTAGAGATGCAGAGTGGTCATTAATAACAATCATTGATAATCTTGTTTACATTCTTATATGTATTTGCTAAAGTCATAGTTCTCATCAGGGAATGGAGATCTGAGTGACTGGCATAGAGATTACTATCATCTTCAATTAGGTTGTATTTCTATGGTGTTTCTGATTGTGGCTATTTTTTTGCTGACATATTTACAAAATGGTTGCCTGCCACGTGAGGAACAGTATTCTAGGAGTTTGGGGCTTTCATCCTAGTATTCTGCTGAGTTTGGGTTCATACCCATGCTTCATTCAAGTTTGGTTTGTCTCTGGTTGTCGGGTTTACACCCATATCTCGGGCACAAGTCCGAAATCTTTGAGAGTTGTTCCTGAGATGTTATTGCATTACACCATTCCCAGGATGCGACCCACAACAGCCGTCTTACAACCAGGTTCCTACTCACTGCTAGGTGAACAGAGGCAACGGGAGTAAAGAGACCTGCCTAATTTCTCACCCTGCCCAGGAATCGAACCGGGGATCTTTCGGATGTGAGCCGACTACGCTACCATTGCGCTACAGGGTACCCGCATATGACCTGATCTTAACGGGTTTAAAAGTTATAGCATCATTTTTTTGTTTTTTAGCATTTTTGCAAACTCAATAGATATATGGTTATCCGACCAGTGTCACGGTCTGTGATTGTAACGTGCTGAAAATGTTACGCGCATGTTCAGTTTGATCCAAATATAATTTTTGTAAAGATTTCAGACTTTGTATTTACTCGGTTTTGTAGGAGCATTTGCGAGAAGCAATTAACTTTAAAATACAACTTTGAACTGTGTGTGTGTGTGTGTTTGTTTTAAATCTACAACTACATTTTTATATAAATTACCACTGATACAGAGAAAGTCAACATTCACTGGAATCTAAATTTAATACGATTTTTGTTTCATATTTGTATAGCCCATTGATTATCAAGTATAGAACATCTAACCAAATCTATGGTGAACTTTTATGTAATACTGTTCATTAAACATTATACAATTGTATACTACAGTGTAGAATTTTTTTTAGAAAATAGGTATCTCTAGAAACTCTCGGATTTTCTTTCAACTTTGTCAACGGCCGCATAGTTTATATTGTAACGGACTTCTGGTGCCAGTGGGTTGGTCTTGGATGTAGAGTACGGTATTTATATCAATGAATTAGTTGACTTTACTGTCTGCAATATTTAGTACCGTATTTGTATTTATATTGCTCAATGAGTCGAACCATTTCCTCCCTCATCCTATCGTAATCGTCAATGTAATGTTTGAACGTTGTCCTGACCTCATTATGTACCAAGTAACAGTTAAATCTGAAGGACAATGTCATGTGTTGGGCACTTTCTAAATGATACCCATTGGTATACAGTATTGTCGTTAGTGATATTGAAACGGTTCATGTAGCCAGAAACATAGAGATGCAGAGTGGTCATTAATAACAATCATTGATAATCTTGTTTACATTCTTATATGTATTTGCTAAAGTCATAGTTCTCATCAGGGAATGGAGATCTGAGTGACTGGCATAGAGATTACTATCATCTTCAATTAGGTTGTATTTCTATGGTGTTTCTGATTGTGGCTATTTTTTTGCTGACATATTTACAAAATGGTTGCCTGCCACCTGAGGAACAGTATTCTAGGAGTTTGGGGCTTTCATCCTAGTATTCTGCTGAGTTTGGGTTCATACCCATGCTTCATTCAAGTTTGGTTTGTCTCTGGTTGTCGGGTTTACACCCATATCTCGGGCACAAGTCCGAAATCTTTGAGAGTTGTTCCTCAGATGTTATTGCATTACACCATTCCCAGGATGCGACCCACAACAGCCGTCTTACAACCAGGTTCCTACTCACTGCTAGGTGAACAGAGGCAACGGGAGTAAAGAGACCTGCCTAATTTCTCACCCTGCCCAGGAATCGAACCGGGGATCTGTCGGATGTGAGCCGACTACGCTACCATTGCGCTACAGGGTACCCGCATATGACCTGATCTTAACGGGTTTAAAAGTTATAGCATCATTTTTTTGTTTTTTAGCATTTTTGCAAACTCAATAGATATATGGTTATCCGACCAGTGTCACGGTCTGTGATTGTAACGTGCTGAAAATGTTACGCGCATGTTCAGTTTGATCCAAATATAATTTTTGTAAAGATTTCAGACTTTGTATTTACTCGGTTTTGTAGGAGCATTTGCGAGAAGCAATTAACTTTAAAATACAACTTTGAACTGTGTGTGTGTGTGTGTTTGTTTTAAATCTACAACTACATTTTTATATAAATTACCACTGATACAGAGAAAGTCAACATTCACTGGAATCTAAATTTAATACGATTTTTGTTTCATATTTGTATAGCCCATTGATTATCAAGTATAGAACATCTAACCAAATCTATGGTGAACTTTTATGTAATACTGTTCATTAAACATTATACAATTGTATACTACAGTGTAGAATTTTTTTTAGAAAATAGGTATCTCTAGAAACTCTCGGATTTTCTTTCAACTTTGTCAACGGCCGCATAGTTTATATTGTAACGGACTTCTGGTGCCAGTGGGTTGGTCTTGGATGTAGAGTACGGTATTTATATCAATGAATTAGTTGACTTTACTGTCTGCAATATTTAGTACCGTATTTGTATTTATATTGCTCAATGAGTCGAACCATTTCCTCCCTCATCCTATCGTAATCGTCAATGTAATGTTTGAACGTTGTCCTGACCTCATTATGTACCAAGTAACAGTTAAATCTGAAGGACAATGTCATGTGTTGGGCACTTTCTAAATGATACCCATTGGTATACAGTATTGTCGTTAGTGATATTGAAACGGTTCATGTAGCCAGAAACATACAGTAGAGATGCAGAGTGGTCATTAATAACAATCATTGATAATCTTGTTTACATTCTTATATGTATTTGCTAAAGTCATAGTTCTCATCAGGGAATGGAGATCTGAGTGACTGGCATAGAGATTACTATCATCTTCAAATAGGTTGTATTTCTATGGTGTTTCTGATTGTGGCTATTTTTTTGCTGACATATTTACAAAATGGTTGCCTGCCACCTGAGGAACAGTATTCTAGGAGTTTGGGGCTTTCATCCTAGTATTCTGCTGAGTTTGGGTTCATACCCATGCTTCATTCAAGTTTGGTTTGTCTCTGGTTGTCGGGTTTACACCCATATCTCGGGCACAAGTCCGAAATCTTTGAGAGTTGTTCCTGAGATGTTATTGCATTACACCATTCCCAGGATGCGACCCACAACAGCCGTCTTACAACCAGGTTCCTACTCACTGCTAGGTGAACAGAGGCAACGGGAGTAAAGAGACCTGCCTAATTTCTCACCCTGCCCAGGAATCGAACCGGGGATCTTTCGGATGTGAAGCCGACTACGCTACCATTGCGCTACAGGGTACCCGCATATGACCTGATCTTAACGGGTTTAAAAGTTATAGCATCATTTTTTTGTTTTTTAGCATTTTTGCAAACTCAATAGATATATGGTTATCCGACCAGTGTCACGGTCTGTGATTGTAACGTGCTGAAAATGTTACGCGCATGTTCAGTTTGATCCAAATATAATTTTTGTAAAGATTTCAGACTTTGTATTTACTCGGTTTTGTAGGAGCATTTGCGAGAAGCAATTAACTTTAAAATACAACTTTGAACTGTGTGTGTGTGTGTGTTTTTTTAAATCTACAACTACATTTTTATATAAATTACCACTAATACAGAGAAAGTCAACATTCACTGGAATCTAAATTTAATACGATTTTTGTTTCATATTTGTATAGCCCATTGATTATCAAGTATAGAACATCTAACCAAATCTATGGTGAACTTTTATGTAATACTGTTCATTAAACATTATACAATTGTATACTACAGTGTAGAATTTTTTTTAGAAAATAGGTATCTCTAGAAACTCTCGGATTTTCTTTCAACTTTGTCAACGGCCGCATAGTTTATATTGTAACGGACTTCTGGTGCCAGTGGGTTGGTCTTGGATGTAGAGTACGGTATTTATATCAATGAATTAGTTGACTTTACTGTCTGCAATATTTAGTACCGTATTTGTATTTTTATTGCTCAATGAGTCGAACCATTTCCTCCCTCATCCTATCGTAATCGTCACTGTAATGTTTGAACGTTGTCCTGACCTCATCATGTACCAAGTAACAGTTAAATCTGAAGGACAATGTCATGTGTTGGGCACTTTCTAAATGATACCCATTGGTATACAGTATTGTCGTTATTGATATTGAAACGGTTCATGTAGCCAGAAACATAGAGATGCAGAGTGGTCATTAATAACAATCATTGATAATCTTGTTTACATTCTTATATGTATTTGCTAAAGTCATGGTTCTCATCAGGGAATGGAGATCTGAGTGACTGGCATAGAGATTACTATCATCTTCAAATAGGTTGTATTTCTATGGTGTTTCTGATTGTGGCTATTTTTTGCTGATATATTTACAAAATGGTTGCCTGCCACCTGAGGAACAGTATTCTAGGAGTTTGGGGCTTTCATCCTAGTATTCTGCTGAGTTTGGGTTCATACCCATGCTTCATTCAAGTTTGGTTTGTCTCTGGTTGTTGGGTTTACACCCACATCTCTGGTTGTCGGGTTTACACCCATATCTCGGGCACAAGTCCGAAATCTTTGAGAGTTGTTCCTGAGATGTTATTGCATTACACCATTCCCAGGATGCGACCCACAACAGCCGTCTTACAACCAGGTTCCTACTCACTGCTAGGTGAACAGAGGCAACGGGAGTAAAGAGACCTGCCTAATTTCTCACCCTGCCCAGGAATCGAACCGGGGATCTTTCGGATGTGAGCCGACTACGCTACCATTGCGCTACAGGGTACCCGCATATGACCTGATCTTAACGGGTTTAAAAGTTATAGCATCATTTTTTTGTTTTTTAGCATTTTTGCAAACTCAATAGATATATGGTTATCCGACCAGTGTCACGGTCTGTGATTGTAACGTGCTGAAAATGTTACGCGCATGTTCAGTTTGATCCAAATATAATTTTTGTAAAGATTTCAGACTTTGTATTTACTCGGTTTTGTAGGAGCATTTGCGAGAAGCAATTAACTTTAAAATACAACTTTGAACTGTGTGTGTGTGTGTGTTTGTTTTAAATCTACAACTACATTTTTATATAAATTACCACTGATACAGAGAAAGTCAACATTCACTGGAATCTAAATTTAATACGATTTTTGTTTCATATTTGTATAGCCCATTGATTATCAAGTATAGAACATCTAACCAAATCTATGGTGAACTTTTATGTAATACTGTTCATTAAACATTATACAATTGTATACTACAGTGTAGAATTTTTTTTAGAAAATAGGTATCTCTAGAAACTCTCGGATTTTCTTTCAACTTTGTCAACGGCCGCATAGTTTATATTGTAACGGACTTCTGGTGCCAGTGGGTTGGTCTTGGATGTAGAGTACGGTATTTATATCAATGAATTAGTTGACTTTACTGTCTGCAATATTTAGTACCGTATTTGTATTTATATTGCTCAATGAGTCGAACCATTTCCTCCCTCATCCTATCGTAATCGTCAATGTAATGTTTGAACGTTGTCCTGACCTCATTATGTACCAAGTAACAGTTAAATCTGAAGGACAATGTCATGTGTTGGGCACTTTCTAAATGATACCCATTGGTATACAGTATTGTCGTTAGTGATATTGAAACGGTTCATGTAGCCAGAAACATAGAGATGCAGAGTGGTCATTAATAACAATCATTGATAATCTTGTTTACATTCTTATATGTATTTGCTAAAGTCATAGTTCTCATCAGGGAATGGAGATCTGAGTGACTGGCATAGAGATTACTATCATCTTCAAATAGGTTGTATTTCTATGGTGTTTCTGATTGTGGCTATTTTTTTGCTGACATATTTACAAAATGGTTGCCTGCCACCTGAGGAACAGTATTCTAGGAGTTTGGGGCTTTCATCCTAGTATTCTGCTGAGTTTGGGTTCATACCCATGCTTCATTCAAGTTTGGTTTGTCTCTGGTTGTCGGGTTTACACCCATATCTCGGGCACAAGTCCGAAATCTTTGAGAGTTGTTCCTGAGATGTTATTGCATTACACCATTCCCAGGATGCGACCCACAACAGCCGTCTTACAACCAGGTTCCTACTCACTGCTAGGTGAACAGAGGCAACCGGAGTAAAGAGACCTGCCTAATTTCTCACCCTGCCCAGGAATCGAACCGGGGATCTTTCGGATGTGAGCCGACTACGCTACCATTGCGCTACAGGGTACCCGCATATGACCTGATCTTAACGGGTTTAAAAGTTATAGCATCATTTTTTTGTTTTTTAGCATTTTTGCAAACTCAATAGATATATGGTTATCCGACCAGTGTCACGGTCTGTGATTGTAACGTGCTGAAAATGTTACGCGCATGTTCAGTTTGATCCAAATATAATTTTTGTAAAGATTTCAGACTTTGTATTTACTCGGTTTTGTAGGAGCATTTGCGAGAAGCAATTAACTTTAAAATACAACTTTGAACTGTGTGTGTGTGTGTGTTTGTTTTAAATCTACAACTACATTTTTATATAAATTACCACTAATACAGAGAAAGTCAACATTCACTGGAATCTAAATTTAATACGATTTTTGTTTCATATTTGTATAGCCCATTGATTATCAAGTATAGAACATCTAACCAAATCTATGGTGAACTTTTATGTAATACTGTTCATTAAACATTATACAATTGTATACTACAGTGTAGAATTTTTTTTAGAAAATAGGTATCTCTAGAAACTCTCGGATTTTCTTTCAACTTTGTCAACGGCCGCATAGTTTATATTGTAACGGACTTCTGGTGCCAGTGGGTTGGTCTTGGATGTAGAGTACGGTATTTATATCAATGAATTAGTTGACTTTACTGTCTGCAATATTTAGTACCGTATTTGTATTTTTATTGCTCAATGAGTCGAACCATTTCCTCCCTCATCCTATCGTAATCGTCACTGTAATGTTTGAACGTTGTCCTGACCTCATTCATGTACCAAGTAACAGTTAAATCTGAAGGACAATGTCATGTGTTGGGCACTTTCTAAATGATACCCATTGGTATACAGTATTGTCGTTATTGATATTGAAACGGTTCATGTAGCCAGAAACATAGAGATGCAGAGTGGTCATTAATAACAATCATTGATAATCTTGTTTACATTCTTATATGTATTTGCTAAAGTCATAGTTCTCATCAGGGAATGGAGATCTGAGTGACTGGCATAGAGATTACTATCATCTTCAAATAGGTTGTATTTCTATGGTGTTTCTGATTGTGGCTATTTTTTTGCTGACATATTTACAAAATGGTTGCCTGCCACCTGAGGAACAGTATTCTAGGAGTTTGGGGCTTTCATCCTAGTATTCTGCTGAGTTTGGGTTCATACCCATGCTTCATTCAAGTTTGGTTTGTCTCTGGTTGTCGGGTTTACACCCATATCTCGGGCACAAGTCCGAAATCTTTGAGAGTTGTTCCTCAGATGTTATTGCATTACACCATTCCCAGGATGCGACCCACAACAGCCGTCTTACAACCAGGTTCCTACTCACTGCTAGGTGAACAGAGGCAACGGGAGTAAAGAGACCTGCCTAATTTCTCACCCTGCCCAGGAATCGAACCGGGGATCTTTCGGATGTGAGCCGACTACGCTACCATTGCGCTACAGGGTACCCGCATATGACCTGATCTTAACGGGTTTAAAAGTTATAGCATCATTTTTTTGTTTTTTAGCATTTTTGCAAACTCAATAGATATATGGTTATCCGACCAGTGTCACGGTCTGTGATTGTAACGTGCTGAAAATGTTACGCGCATGTTCAGTTTGATCCAAATATAATTTTTGTAAAGATTTCAGACTTTGTATTTACTCGGTTTTGTAGGAGCATTTGCGAGAAGCAATTAACTTTAAAATACAACTTTGAACTGTGTGTGTGTGTGTGTTTTTTTAAATCTACAACTACATTTTTATATAAATTACCACTAATACAGAGAAAGTCAACATTCACTGGAATCTAAATTTAATACGATTTTTGTTTCATATTTGTATAGCCCATTGATTATCAAGTATAGAACATCTAACCAAATCTATGGTGAACTTTTATGTAATACTGTTCATTAAACATTATACAATTGTATACTACAGTGTAGAATTTTTTTTAGAAAATAGGTATCTCTAGAAACTCTCGGATTTTCTTTCAACTTTGTCAACGGCCGCATAGTTTATATTGTAACGGACTTCTGGTGCCAGTGGGTTGGTCTTGGATGTAGAGTACGGTATTTATATCAATGAATTAGTTGACTTTACTGTCTGCAATATTTAGTACCGTATTTGTATTTTTATTGCTCAATGAGTCGAACCATTTCCTCCCTCATCCTATCGTAATCGTCACTGTAATGTTTGAACGTTGTCCTGACCTCATCATGTACCAAGTAACAGTTAAATCTGAAGGACAATGTCATGTGTTGGGCACTTTCTAAATGATACCCATTGGTATACAGTATTGTCGTTATTGATATTGAAACGGTTCATGTAGCCAGAAACATAGAGATGCAGAGTGGTCATTAATAACAATCATTGATAATCTTGTTTACATTCTTATATGTATTTGCTCAAGTCATGGTTCTCATCAGGGAATGGAGATCTGAGTGACTGGCATAGAGATTACTATCATCTTCAAATAGGTTGTATTTCTATGGTGTTTCTGATTGTGGCTATTTTTTGCTGATATATTTACAAAATGGTTGCCTGCCACGTGAGGAACAGTATTCTAGGAGTTTGGGGCTTTCATCCTAGTATTCTGCTGAGTTTGGGTTCATACCCATGCTTCATTCAAGTTTGGTTTGTCTCTGGTTGTTGGGTTTACACCCACATCTCTGGTTGTCGGGTTTACACCCATATCTCGGGCACAAGTCCGAAATCTTTGAGAGTTGTTCCTGAGATGTTATTGCATTACACCATTCCCAGGATGCGACCCAGAACAGCCGTCTTACAACCAGGTTCCTACTCACTGCTAGGTGAACAGAGGCAACGGGAGTAAAGAGACCTGCCTAATTTCTCACCCTGCCCAGGAATCGAACCGGGGATCTGTCGGATGTGAGCCGACTACGCTACCATTGCGCTACAGGGTACCCGCATATGACCTGATCTTAACGGGTTTAAAAGTTATAGCATCATTTTTTTGTTTTTTAGCATTTTTGCAAACTCAATAGATATATGGTTATCCGACCAGTGTCACGGTCTGTGATTGTAACGTGCTGAAAATGTTACGCGCATGTTCAGTTTGATCCAAATATAATTTTTGTAAAGATTTCAGACTTTGTATTTACTCGGTTTTGTAGGAGCATTTGCGAGAAGCAATTAACTTTAAAATACAACTTTGAACTGTGTGTGTGTGTGTGTTTGTTTTAAATCTACAACTACATTTTTATATAAATTACCACTGATACAGAGAAAGTCAACATTCACTGGAATCTAAATTTAATACGATTTTTGTTTCATATTTGTATAGCCCATTGATTATCAAGTATAGAACATCTAACCAAATCTATGGTGAACTTTTATGTAATACTGTTCATTAAACATTATACAATTGTATACTACAGTGTAGAATTTTTTTTAGAAAATAGGTATCTCTAGAAACTCTCGGATTTTCTTTCAACTTTGTCAACGGCCGCATAGTTTATATTGTAACGGACTTCTGGTGCCAGTGGGTTGGTCTTGGATGTAGAGTACGGTATTTATATCAATGAATTAGTTGACTTTACTGTCTGCAATATTTAGTACCGTATTTGTATTTATATTGCTCAATGAGTCGAACCATTTCCTCCCTCATCCTATCGTAATCGTCAATGTAATGTTTGAACGTTGTCCTGACCTCATTATGTACCAAGTAACAGTTAAATCTGAAGGACAATGTCATGTGTTGGGCACTTTCTAAATGATACCCATTGGTATACAGTATTGTCGTTAGTGATATTGAAACGGTTCATGTAGCCAGAAACATAGAGATGCAGAGTGGTCATTAATAACAATCATTGATAATCTTGTTTACATTCTTATATGTATTTGCTAAAGTCATAGTTCTCATCAGGGAATGGAGATCTGAGTGACTGGCATAGAGATTACTATCATCTTCAATTAGGTTGTATTTCTATGGTGTTTCTGATTGTGGCTATTTTTTGCTGACATATTTACAAAATGGTTGCCTGCCACCTGAGGAACAGTATTCTAGGAGTTTGGGGCTTTCATCCTAGTATTCTGCTGAGTTTGGGTTCATACCCATGCTTCATTCAAGTTTGGTTTGTCTCTGGTTGTCGGGTTTACACCCATATCTCGGGCACAAGTCCGAAATCTTTGAGAGTTGTTCCTCAGATGTTATTGCATTACACCATTCCCAGGATGCGACCCACAACAGCCGTCTTACAACCAGGTTCCTACTCACTGCTAGGTGAACAGAGGCAACGGGAGTAAAGAGACCTGCCTAATTTCTCACCCTGCCCAGGAATCGAACCGGGGATCTTTCGGATGTGAGCCGACTACGCTACCATTGCGCTACAGGGTACCCGCATATGACCTGATCTTAACGGGTTTAAAAGTTATAGCATCATTTTTTTGTTTTTTAGCATTTTTGCAAACTCAATAGATATATGGTTATCCGACCAGTGTCACGGTCTGTGATTGTAACGTGCTGAAAATGTTACGCGCATGTTCAGTTTGATCCAAATATAATTTTTGTAAAGATTTCAGACTTTGTATTTACTCGGTTTTGTAGGAGCATTTGCGAGAAGCAATTAACTTTAAAATACAACTTTGAACTGTGTGTGTGTGTGTGTTTGTTTTAAATCTACAACTACATTTTTATATAAATTACCACTGATACAGAGAAAGTCAACATTCACTGGAATCTAAATTTAATACGATTTTTGTTTCATATTTGTATAGCCCATTGATTATCAAGTATAGAACATCTAACCAAATCTATGGTGAACTTTTATGTAATACTGTTCATTAAACATTATACAATTGTATACTACAGTGTAGAATTTTTTTTAGAAAATAGGTATCTCTAGAAACTCTCGGATTTTCTTTCAACTTTGTCAACGGCCGCATAGTTTATATTGTAACGGACTTCTGGTGCCAGTGGGTTGGTCTTGGATGTAGAGTACGGTATTTATATCAATGAATTAGTTGACTTTACTGTCTGCAATATTTAGTACCGTATTTGTATTTTTATTGCTCAATGAGTCGAACCATTTCCTCCCTCATCCTATCGTAATCGTCACTGTAATGTTTGAACGTTGTCCTGACCTCATCATGTACCAAGTAACAGTTAAATCTGAAGGACAATGTCATGTGTTGGGCACTTTCTAAATGATACCCATTGGTATACAGTATTGTCGTTATTGATATTGAAACGGTTCATGTAGCCAGAAACATAGAGATGCAGAGTGGTCATTAATAACAATCATTGATAATCTTGTTTACATTCTTATATGTATTTGCTAAAGTCATGGTTCTCATCAGGGAATGGAGATCTGAGTGACTGGCATAGAGATTACTATCATCTTCAAATAGGTTGTATTTCTATGGTGTTTCTGATTGTGGCTATTTTTTGCTGATATATTTACAAAATGGTTGCCTGCCACCTGAGGAACAGTATTCTAGGAGTTTGGGGCTTTCATCCTAGTATTCTGCTGAGTTTGGGTTCATACCCATGCTTCATTCAAGTTTGGTTTGTCTCTGGTTGTTGGGTTTACACCCACATCTCTGGTTGTCGGGTTTACACCCATATCTCGGGCACAAGTCCGAAATCTTTGAGAGTTGTTCCTGAGATGTTATTGCATTACACCATTCCCAGGATGCGACCCACAACAGCCGTCTTACAACCAGGTTCCTACTCACTGCTAGGTGAACAGAGGCAACGGGAGTAAAGAGACCTGCCTAATTTCTCACCCTGCCCAGGAATCGAACCGGGGATCTGTCGGATGTGAGCCGACTACGCTACCATTGCGCTACAGGGTACCCGCATATGACCTGATCTTAACGGGTTTAAAAGTTATAGCATCATTTTTTTGTTTTTTAGCATTTTTGCAAACTCAATAGATATATGGTTATCCGACCAGTGTCACGGTCTGTGATTGTAACGTGCTGAAAATGTTACGCGCATGTTCAGTTTGATCCAAATATAATTTTTGTAAAGATTTCAGACTTTGTATTTACTCGGTTTTGTAGGAGCATTTGCGAGAAGCAATTAACTTTAAAATACAACTTTGAACTGTGTGTGTGTGTGTGTTTGTTTTAAATCTACAACTACATTTTTATATAAATTACCACTGATACAGAGAAAGTCAACATTCACTGGAATCTAAATTTAATACGATTTTTGTTTCATATTTGTATAGCCCATTGATTATCAAGTATAGAACATCTAACCAAATCTATGGTGAACTTTTATGTAATACTGTTCATTAAACATTATACAATTGTATACTACAGTGTAGAATTTTTTTTAGAAAATTGGTATCTCTAGAAACTCTCGGATTTTCTTTTTCAACTTTGTC
>NW_024739602.1:0-17589 GCF_018991925.1 Homarus americanus | reverse complement strand
TATCGAGCATAACAAAGGCCCCTGGTCGAGTATAACAAAGCCCCTCTGATCAAATATTACAAAGTCTCCTGATCAAATATAACATAGTCCCCTGATCGAGTATAACAAAGTCCCCTGGTCGAGTATAACAAAGGCCCCTGATGGAGTATAACAAAGACCCTAATGGAGTATATCAAAGTCCGCTGGTCGATATAATCAAAGCCCCCTGATCGAGTATAACAAAGTCCCTTGATCGAGTATAACAAAAGCCCCTAATCGAGTATAACAAAGGCCCCCGGTTAAGTATAACAAAGCATCCTGATCGAGTATAGCAAAGTCCCCTAATCGAGTATAATACTCGATCAATGGCCTTTGTTATACTCGATGAGGGGACTTTGTTATACTCGATCAGAGGACTTTGTTATACTCGATCAGGGGACTTTGTTATACTCGACCAGGGGATTTTGTTATACTCGATCAGGAGGCTTTGTTATACTCGATCATAGAACTTTGTTATACATGATCAGGGGACTTTGTAATATTCGATCAGGAGGGCTTTGTTATACTCGACCAGGGTCCTTTGTTATGCTCGATAAGGGGACTTTATTATACTTGATGAGGGGCCTTGGTTATACTCGATCAGGGGACATTACTATACTCGACCAGGGAACTTTGTTATACACGATCAGGGGATATGTTATACTCGATCAGGGGAGTTTGTTATACTCGATCAGGAGGCTCTCTTATACTCAACCGGGGGCCTTTGTTATACTCGATCAGGGGACATTGTTATACACGATCAGGGGACTTTGTTATATTCGATCAGGGGGCTTTGTTATACACTACCAGGGGACTTTGTTATACTCGCTTAGGTGGCTTTGTTATACTCGACCTGGGGTCTTTGTTATGCTCGATCAGGGGACGTTGATATACTCGATCAAGGGGCTTTGTTTTATTCGATTAGGTGACTTTGTTATTCTCGATGAGGGACATTTGTTATACTCGATAAAGGGCCTTTGCTATACTCGATCAGGGGACTTTGTTAGACTCGATTAGGGGCCTTTGTTATACTCGATCAGGGGACTTTGTTTTTCTCGATTATGGGGCTTTGTTACACTATATCATGGGCTTTTGTTATACTCGAACCAGGGGCATTTGTTATACTCGATCATGGGCCTTTGCTATACTCGATCAGGGGACTTTGTTATATTCGATCAGGGGGCTTTGTTTTCCTCGATCAGGGGACTTTGTCATACTCCATCAGAGTCTTTCTTATACTCCATCAGGGGCTTTGTTATAGTTGATCAGGGGGCTGTGTTATACTCGATCAGGGGACTTTGTTATACTCAACTAAGGGACTTTGTTTTACTCGATCAGGGGCCTTTATTATACTCGATCAGAGGACTTTGTTATGCTCGATCAGAGGACTTTGTTATACTCGATCAGGGGACTTTGTTATACTCGACCAGGGGATTTTGTTATACTCGATCAGGGGGCTTTGTTATACTCGATCAGGGACATTACTATACTCGACCAGGTGACTTTGTTATACTCGATGAGGGGCCTTTGTTAGACTCGATGAGGGGCCTTTGGTATACTCGATCAAGGGCTTTTGTTATACTCGACCCAGGGGACTTTGTTATTCTCGATCATGAGAGTTTATTATACTTCATTAGGGGCCTTTATTATACTCGATCAAGGGGCATTGATATTCTCGATCAGGGGACTTTGTTATACTCGATGAGGGGATTTTGTTATACTCGACCAGGGGACTTTGTTATACACGATCATTGGAATTTGTTTAACTCGATCAGGGGACTTTGTTATACTCGATCAGGGGACTTTGTTATACCTGATGAGTAGGCTTTGTTATACTCGATCAGGTGACTTTGTTAAACTCGACCAGGGTCCTTTCTTGTGCTCGACCAGTGGCCTTTGTTATACTCGATCAGGGGGCTTTGTTATATTCGATTAGGGGACTTTGTTATACTCGATGAGGGGCATTTGTTATACTCGATCAAGGTCCTTTGCTATACTCGATCACGGGGTTTATTTATACTAGGTCAGGGGACTTTGTTATACTCGATCAGAGGGGTTTGTTATACTCGACCAGGGGCCTTTGTTATGCTCGATCAGAGGACTTTTTTATACTCGATCGGGGGACTTTGTTTTCCTCGATCAGGGGGCTTTGTTATACTCGATCAGGGGACTTTGTTAGACTCGATTAGGGGCCTTTGTTATACTCGATCAGGGGACTTTGTTCTACTCGATTATGGGGCTTTGTTATACTATATCATGGGCTTTTGTTATACTCGAACCAGGGGCATTTGTTATACTCGATCATGGGCCTTTGCTATACTCGATCAGGGGACTTTGTTATATTCGATCAGGGGGCTTTGTTTTCCTCGATCAGGGGACTTTGTCATACTCAACTAAGGGACTTTGTTTTACTCGATCAGGGGCCTTTATTTTACTCGATCAAGGGCCTTTGTTATACTCGATCAGAGGACTTTGTTATGCTCGATCAGAGGACTTTGTTATACTCGATCAGGGGACTTTGTTATACTCGACCATGGGATTTTGTTATACTCGATCAGGGGGCTTTGTTATACTCGATCAGGGGACATTACTATACTCGACCAGGTGACTGTGTTATACTCGATGAGGGGCCTTTGTTAGACTCGATGAGGGGCCTTTGGTATACTCGATCAAGGGCTTTTGTTATACTCGAACCAGGGGACTTTGTTATTCTCGATCATGAGAGTTTATTATACTTCATTAAGGGCCTTTATTATCCTCGACCAAAGGGCATTGATATTCTTGATCAGGGGACTTTGTTATACTCGATGAGGGGATTTTATTATACTCGACCAGGGGACTTTGTTACACACGATCATTGGAATTTGTTTTACTCGATCAGGGGGCTTGTTATACTCCATCAGGGGACTTTGTTTTACTTGACCAGGGGACTTTGTTTTACTCGATCAGGGAACTTTGTTATACTCGTTCAGGGGAGTTTGGTATACTCGATCAGGGGGCTTTGTTTTCCTCGATTAGGGGACTTTGTTATACTCCATCAGGGTCATTGCTATACTCGATGAGGCGACTTTGTTATACTTGATTCGGGGACTTTGTAATATTCGATCAGGGGGGCTTTGTTATACTCGACCAGGGGCCTTTATTATACTCGATAAGGGGACTTTGTTATACTCGATCAGGGGCCTTTGTTATACTCGATCAGGGGACTTTGTTATACTCGACCAGAGGACTTTGTTATACTCGATCAGGGGACATTTATTATACTCGATCAGGGGTCTTTGATATACTCGACCAGGGTCGTTTGTTATGCTCGACCAGTGGCCTTTGTTACACTCGATCAGGGGCTTTGTTATATTCGATTAGGGGACTTTATTATACTCGACCAGGGGCCTTTGTTATGATCAACCAGGGAACTTTGTTATACTCAATTAGGGGACTTTGTCATACTCTATCAGGGAGCTTTGTTTTGCTCGACCAGCGGACTTTGTTATACTCGATCAGGGGCCTTTGTTATATTCGATCAGGGGACTTTGTTATACTCGACCAGGTGACTTTGTTATACTCGAACAGGGGGCTTTGATATACTCGATCAGGGGACTTTGTTATACTCGATCAGGGGACTTTGTTATACTCGATGATTGGACTTTGTTATTCTCGATTAGGGGACTTTGTTATACTCGACCAGGGTCCTTTGTTATGCTCGACCAGTGGCGTTTGTTATACTCGATCAGGGGACTTTGTTATATTCGATTAGGGGACTTTGTTATTCTCGATGAGGGGCATTTGTTATACTCGATCAAGGGCCTTTGCTATACTCGATCAGGGGACTTTGATATACTCGATCAGTGGGCTTTGTTATAATCGACCAGGGGCCTTTGTTATGCTCGATCAGGGGACTTTGTTATACCCGATCAGGGCCCTTTGTTATACTATATCAGGGGCTTTTGTTATACTCGAACCAGGGGAATTTGTTATACTCGATCATGAGACCTTGTTATACTCGATCAGGGCCTTTATTATGCTCGACCCGCGGCCTTTGTTATACTCGATCAGGGGACTTTGTTATACTCGATTAGGGGGCTTTGTTATACTCGACCAGGGTGCTTTGTTATGCTCGACCAGTGGCCTTTGTTATAATCGATGAGGGGGCTTTGTTATATTCGATTAGGGGCCTTTGTTATACTCGACCAGGGGCCTTTTTTATGGTCAAACAGGGGACTTTGTTATACTTGATTGGGGACTTTGTAATATTCGATCAGGGGTGCTTTGTTCTACTCGACCAGGGGCCTTTGTTATGCTCGATAAGAGAACTTTGTTATACTTGATGAGGGGCCTTTGTTATTCTCGATCAGGTGAATTTGCTATACTCGATCAGGGGACTTTGTCATACTCGATGAGGGGGCTTTGTTATACTCAACCAGGTGACTTTGTTATACTCGATCAGGTGACTTTGTTATACTCGACCAGGGGCCTTTGTTATACTCGATCAGGTGAATTTGTTATACTCGATCAGGGGACTTTGTCATACTCGATGAATGGGCTTTGTTATACTCAACCAGGGGACTTTGTTATACTCGATCAGGGGACTTTGTAATATTCGATCAGGGGGGCTTTGTTATACTCGACAAGGGGCCTTTGTTATGCTCGATAAGGGGGACTTTGTTATACTCGATCAGAGGCTTTTGTTATACTCGATCAGGGGACTTTGTTATACTCGACCAGGGGACTTTGTTATACACGATCAGGGGACTTTGTTATACTCGATCAGAGGACTTGGTTATACTCGACGAGGGGCCTTTGTTATACTCGATTAGAGGACTTGGTTATACTCGATCAGGGGACTTTGTTATACTCGACCAGGGGACTTTGTTATACTCGATCAGGGAACTTTGTTATACACGATCAGGTGATATGTTATACTCGACCAGGGGATGTGTTATACTCGATCAGGGGACTTTGTTATACTCGATCAGGAGGCTTTGTTGTACTCAAACGGGGCCCTTTGTTATACTCGATCAGGGGCATTTGTTATACTCGATCAAGGGCCTTTGCTATTCTCGATCAGGGGATTTTGTTATACTAGATGAGGGGACTTTGTTATACTCGATGAGGGGCCTTTATTATATTCGACCAGGGGACTTTGTTATACTCGATTTGGGGGATTTTGTTATACACGATGAGGGGGCTTTGATATACCCGATTAGGGGGCTTTGTTATATTCGATTAGGGGACTTTGTTATACTCGAAGAGGGGCATTTGTTATACTCGATCAAGGGCCTTTGCTATACTCGATCAGGGGATTTGTTATACTAGATCAGGGGACTTTGTTATACTCGATTAGGTGACTTTGTTATACTCGATGAGGGTACTTTGTTTTACTCGATCAGGGGACTTTTTTATATTCGATCAGGAGACTTTATTATACTCGATCAAGGGCCTTTGTTATACTCGATCAGGGGACTTTGTTATACTCGATCAGAGGACTTTGTTATACTTGATCAGGGGACTTTGTTATACTCGATGAGGGGTCTTTGTTATACTCGATCAGGGGACATTACTATACTCGACCAGGGAACTTTGTTATACACACTCAGGGGATATGCTATTCTCGATCAAGGGATGTGTTATACTCAACCGGGGGCGTTTGATATACTCGATCTTGGGCCTTTGTTATACTCGACCAGGGGCCTTTGTTATGCTCGATCAGAGGACTTTGTTATACTTGATCGGGGGACTTTGTTTTACTTGATGAGGGGGCTTTGTTATACTCGATGAGGGGACTTTGTTATACTCGATCAGGGGACTTTGTTTTACTCAATCTGGGGACTTTTTTATATTCGATTAGGGGACTTTGTTATACTTGATGAGGGGGCTTTGTTATACTCGATCAGAGGACTTTATTATACTCGATCAAGGGCATTTGTTATACTCGATCATGGGCCTTTGTTATACTCGACCAGGGAACTTTGTTATACTCGATCAGGGGACTTTGTTATACTCGAAAAGGGGACTTTGTTATTCTCGATAAGGGGACTTTCTTATATTCGATTAGGAGCGTTTGTTATACTCGATCAAGGGCCTTTGTTATAATCGATCAGGGGCCTTTGTTATACTCGATTAGAGGACTTTGTTATACACGATCAGGGGATATGTTATACTCCATCAGGGGATGTGTTATACTCGATCAGGGGACGTTGTTATACTCGATGAGCAGGCTTTGTGATACTCAACCGGGAGCCTTTGTTATACTCGACCAGGGGACTTTGTTATACTCGATCAGAGGACTTTGTTATACTCGATTAGGGGACTTTGTTATACTCGACCAGGGGACTTTGTTATACTTGATGAGGGGGCTTTGTTATATTCGATCATGCGACATTACTATACTCGACCAGGGAACTTTGTTATACACGATCAGGGGACATGTTATACTCGATCAGAGGATGTGTTATACTCAACAGGGGGCCTTTGTTATACTCGATCATGGGACTTTGTTATACTCGATCAGGTGACTTTGTTATACTCAACCATAGCACTTTGTTATACTCGATTAGGGGACTTTGTTATACTCGATCAGGGGCCTTTGTTATATCGTTCAGGGGCCTTTGTTATACTATATAAGGGGCTTTTGTTAAACTCGAACCAGGAGAATTTGTTATACTCGATCGTGAGACTTTGTTATACTCGATCAGGGCCTTTATTATACTCGATGAGGGGTCTTTGTTACACTCGATCAGGGGACATTACTATACTCGACCAGGGAACTTTGATATACACGATCAGGGGATATGTTAATCTCGATCAGGGGATGTGTTATACTCAACCGGGGGCGTTTGTTATACTCGATCATGGGCCTTTTTTATACTCGACCAGGGGCCTTTGTTATGCTCGATCAGAGGACTTTGTTTTACTCAATCTGGGGACTTTTTTTTCGATCAGGGGACTCTGTTATACTTGATGAGGGGGCTTTGTTATACTCGATCAGAGGACTTTATTATACTCGATCAAGGGCATTTGTTATACTCGATCATGGGCCTTTGTTATACTCGAACAGCGGGCTTTGTTATACTCGACCAGGGGACTTTGTTATACTCGAAAAGGGGACTTTGTTATTCTCGATAAGGGGACTTTGTTATATTCGATTAGGGAAGTTTGTTATACTCGATCAAGGGCATTTGTTATACTCAATCACGGGCCTTTGTTATACTCGATCAGGGGACTTTGTTATACTCGATGAGAGGACTTTGTTATACTCGATTAGGGGACATTGTTATACTCGACCAGGGGACTTTCTTATACTCGATCAGGGGGCTTTGTTATACTCGATCAGGGGACATTACTATACTCGATTAGGGGCCTTTGTTTTACTCGATCAGGGTACTTTTTATGCTCGATCAGGGGCCTTTGTTATACTATATCAGGGGCTTTTGATATACTCGAACCAGGGGAATTTGTTATACTCGATCATGAGACTTTGTTATACTCGATCAGGGCCTTTATTATACTCGACTAGGGGGGTTTGATATACTCGATCAGGGGACATTGTTATACTCGATTAGGGGCCTTTGTTATACTCGACCAGGGTGCTTTGTTATGCTTGACCAGTGGCCTTTGTTAAACCCGATCTGGGGGCTTTGTTATATTCGATTAGGGGACTTTGTTATACTCGACCAGGGGCCTTTGTTATGGTCAACCAGGGCACTTTGTTATACTCGATGAGGGGACTTTGTTATACTCGATCAGGGGATTTGTTATCCTCGACCAGGGGACTTTGTTATACTCGATCAGGGGACTTTATTATACTTTATCACGGGACTTCGTAATATTCGATTAGGGGGGCTTTGTTATACTCGACCAGGGCCTTTGTTATGCTCGATAAGGAGACTTTGTTATACTCGATGAGGGGCCTTTGTTATTCTCGATCAAGGGACATTACTATACTCGACCAGGGAACTTTGTTATACACGATCAGGGGATATGTTATACTCGATCAGGGGATGTGTTATACTCGATCAGGGGACTTTGTTATACTCGATCAGGGGGCTTTGTTTTACTCAACCAGGAGACTTTGTTATTCTCGATCAGGTGGTTTTGTTATACTCGACGAGGGGTCTTTGCTATGCTCGATCAGCGGACTTTGTTATACACGATCAGGGGCCTTTGCTATACTCGATCAAAGGCCTTTGTTATACTCGATCAGGGGCCTTTGTTATACTCGATCAGGGGGCTTTGTTTTTCTCGATTAGGAGACTTTGTTATACTTGATCAGGGGACTTTGTATCATTCGATCAGGGGGGCTTTGTTATGCTCGACCAGGGGCCTTTGTTATGCTCGATAAGGGACTTTGTTATATTCCATCAGAGGTTCTGTTATTCTCGATCAGGGGCCTTGGTTATACTCGACCAGGGGACTTTGTTATACTCGACCAGGGGACTTTGTTATAGTCGACCAGGGGACTTTGTTATACTCGATCAGGGGGCTTTGTTATACTCTACCAGGGGACTTTGTTATACTCGATCAGGTGGTTTTCTTATACTCGACGAGGGGTCTTTGTTATGCTCGATTAGGGGACATTTGTTATATCGATCAGGGGCCTTTGTTATACTCGATAAGGGGACTTTGTTATAGTCGATCAAGGGCCTTTGTCATAATCGATCAGGGGACTTTGTTAGACTCGATGAGGGGCCTTTGTTATACTCGATGAGGGGCCTTTGTTATACTCAATTGAGGACTTTGTTATATTCGATCAGGGGGGGGCTTTCTTAAATTCGATCAGGGACCTTTGTTATACTCGACCAGGGGCCTTTGTTTTCCTCGATGAGGGGGCTTTGTTATACTCGATCAGGGGACTTTGTTATGCTCGAGCAGTGGCCTTTGTTATACTCGATCAGGGGGCTTTGGTTTATTCGATCAGGGGACTTTGTTTTACTCGATTAGGTGTATTTGTTATACAGGATCAAGGGCATTTGCTATACTCGATCAGGGGATTTTGTTATACTCGATCCCGGCCTTTATTATACTCGATGAGGGGGCTTTGTTACACTCGACCAGGGTCCTTTGCTATGCTCGACCAGTGGCCTTTGTTGTACTCGATCAGGGGGCTTTGTTATATTCGATTAGGGGATTTTGTTATACTCGACCAGGGAAGTTTGTTATACTCGATCAGGGGACTTTGTTATACTCGAAAAGGGTTATTCTCGATAAGGGGACTTTGTTATACTCGATTAGGGGATTTTTTATACTCGATCAAGGGCCTTTGTTATACTCGATCAAGGACTTTGTTATATTCGATCAGGGGGCTTTCTTATATTCGATCAGGGACCTTTGTTATACTCGACCTGGGGCCTTTGTTTTCCTCGATCAGGGGGCTTTGTTATACTCGATCAGGGGATATCTTATACTAAATCTGGGGATGTGTTATACTCGATCAGGGGACGTTGTTATAGTCGATGAGGAGGCTTTGTTATACTCAACCGGGGGCCTTAGTTATACTCGATCAAGGGCCTTTGCTATACTCGATTAGGGGCCTTTATTATACTCGATCAAGGACATTTGTTATACTCGATCAGGGGACTTTGTTATCCTCGATGAGAGGACTTTGTTATACTCGATCAGAATATTATAATATTGACTAGGGAAACTGTTATACACAATTTAGATATGTTACATGATTATGACTTTTGTTATGTTACCAATATATTGTTATATTGATCAGGACCTTGGTTATAAATGATTAGGGATTTCTTTGTTATACTCGATGTCGGGGTTTTGATAGGCCCCTGATCGAGTAAAAAAAAGGCCCCCGGTTGAGTATAACAAAGCCTCCTCATCGAGTATAACAACGTCCCCTGATCGAGTATAACACATCCCCTGATTGAGTATAACATATCCTCTGATCGTGTATTACAAAGTACTCTAATCGAATATAACAAAGTCCCCTGATCGAGTATAACAAAGGCCCTTGATCGAGTATAACAAAGTTCCCTAATCGAGTATAACAAAGTCCCCTTATCGAGAATAACAAAGTCCCCTTCTCGGGTATAACAAAGTTCCCTGATCGAGTATAACAAAGTTCCCTAATCGAGTATAACAGAGTCCCCTTATCGAGAATAACAAAGTCCCCTTCTCGGGTATAACAAAGTCCCCTGATCGAGTATAACAAAGTCCCCTGATCGAGTATAACAAAGTTTCCTGATCGCGTATATCAAAGCCCCCTCATCGAGTATAACAAAGTCCCCTGATCTAGTATAACAAAGTCCCATGGTCGAGTATAACAAAGTCCCTTTATCGAGTATAACAAAGGCCCCTGATCGAGTATAACAAAGGGCCGCGTTTGTGTACAACAAAGCCTCCTGATCGAGTATAACAAAGTCCCCTGATCGAGTATAACACATCCCCTGATTGAGTTTAACATATCACCTGATCGTGTATAACAAAGTTCTCTGGTCGAGTATAGTAATGTCCCATGATCGAGTATAACAAAGCCCCCTGATCGAGTATAACAAAGTCCTCTGATCGAGTATAACAAAGTCCCATGATCGAGTATAACAAAGGTCCTTGATCGAGTATAATAAAGGCACCTGATCGATTATAACAAAAGACCCCGGTTGAGTATAAGATAGCCTCCTCATCGAGTATAACAAAGTCCCCTGATCGAGTATAACAAAGCCTCCTCATCGAATATAACAAAGTCCCCTGGTCGAGTATAACAAAGTCCCCTGGTCGAGTATAACAAATAACCCTGATCGAGTATAACAAAGGCCCTGATCGAGTATAATAAAGGCCCATGATCGAGTATAGCAAAGTCCCCTGATCGAGTACAACAAAGTCCCATGGTCAAGTATAACAAAGTCACCTGATCGAGTATAATAAAGGCCCATGATCGAGTATAACAAAGGCCCTGGTTGAGTATAACAAAGCCTCCTGATCGTGTATAACAAAGTCCCCTGATCGAGTATAACACATCTCCTGATCGAGTATAACATATCCCTTGAACGTGTATAACAAAGTTCCCTGGTCGAGTATAGTAATGTCCCCTGATCGAGTATAACAAAGCCTCCTCATCGAGTATAACAAAGTCCCCTGGTCGAGTATAACAAAGTCCCCTGATCGAGTATAACAAAGTCTTCTGATCGAGGATAACAAAGTCCCCTGATAGAGTATAAAAATGGTCCTTGATCGAGTATAATAAAGGCCCCTGATCGAGTACAACAAAGTCCGTTGATCGAATATAAAAAAGTCCCTGATCGAGTAAAACAATGTCCCCTGGTCGAGTATAACAAAGTCCCCTGATCGAGTATAACAAAGCCCCCTGATCGAGGAAAACAAAGTCCCCGATCGAGTACAACAAATTCCTCTTATCGAGCATAACAAAGGCCCATGGTCGAGTATACCAAAGCCCTCTGATCGAGTATAACAAAGTCCCTTAATCTAGTATAACAAAATCCCGTGATCGAGTATAGCAAAGGCCCTTGATTGAGTATAACAAATGCCCCTCATCGAGTATAACAAAGTCCCCTAATCGAATATAACAAAGCCCCCCTGATCGAGTATAACAAACGCCACTGGTAGAGCATAAGAAAGGACCCTGGTCGAGTATTACAAAGTCCCCTGATCGAGTATAACAAAGCCTACTCATCAGGTATAACAAAGTCCCCTGATCGAGTATAACAAAGTCCCCGAATCGAGTATAACAAAGTCCCCTGGTCGAGTATAACAGAGGCCCATGATCGAGTATAACAAAGTCCCCTGATCTCGTATAACAAAGTCCCATGGTCGAGTATAACATATCCCCTGATCGTGTATAACAAAGTTTCCTGGTCGAGTATTGTAATGTCCCCTGATCGAGTATAAGAAAGCCTCCTGATCGAGTATAACAAATTCCCCTGGTCGAGTTTAAGAAAGTCCCCTGATCGAGTATAACAAAGGTC
Organism: Homarus americanus; assembly: GCF_018991925.1. Classification (NCBI taxonomy): domain Eukaryota; kingdom Metazoa; phylum Arthropoda; class Malacostraca; order Decapoda; family Nephropidae; genus Homarus; species Homarus americanus. The sequence continues at coordinate 5,641 of NW_024739602.1, read as the reverse complement.
ATTGATCGAGTATAATAAAGGCCCCTAATCGAGTATAACAAAGTCCTTTGATCGAATATAAAAAAGTCCCATGATCGAGTAAAACAAAGTCCCCTGGTCGAGTATAACAAAGTCCTCAGATCGAGTATAACAAATCCCATTGATCGAGTAAAACAAAGTCCCGTGATCGAGTATAGCAAAGGCCCTTGATCGAGTGTAACTAAGGCCCCCGGTTGAGTATAACAAAGCCTCCTCATCGACTATAACAACGTCCCCTGATCGAGTATAACACATCCCCTGATTGATTATAACATATCCCCTGATCGAGTATAACAAAGGTCCCTCATCGAATATAAGAAAGCCCCCTGATCGAATATAACAAAGTCCTTGATCTAGTATAACAAAGGCCCTTGATCGAGTATAATAAAGTCCCCTAATCGAGTATAACAAAGTCCCCTTATCGAGAATAACAAAGTCCCCTGATCGAGTATAACAAAGTTCCCTGGTCGAGTATAACAAAATCCCCTAATCGAATATAATAAAGCCCCCTGATCGAGTACAACAAAGGCCACTGGTCGAGCATAACAAAGGACCCTGATCGAGTATCTTTCCTAACGGCTACTTGCACTTCCCCAGTAATCAAGGGACATTGGAGGTGCACTTTAGCTAAGGGATAGGAAGAATGGGATGAGAGATCTGAAATTAGAACACTCTCATTAGTAAATGCTGTAGATATATCAGGAATGACGTTAAACAGGAGGATAGATTGTGTTGCGCCCGCATCACGTAGTATACGAATAGGGAAAGAACGAGACCCCTCTATGATTGAAATTTTTCCCTCATAGGTGAATGAAGAGAAGAGATCCTGATGGGGCCTTTCCACATTGGTGGTTGCTATTGGTTTGAATTTGGGATCCAGGGAACTACTTTTAGAAGTTCGACACTTTGGGTGTTTACAAGACTGGATCGTATGGCCTGGTTTTTTACAGTAAGAACAATAAAACTTGGTTGCATCAGGGGGGGGGTAGGTGTGGGACCTTTCGACCTACCACTCACGTCCCCAAGGTTATCATCAGAGGAGGACCTAACATGCTGGAAAGTACCACGTTCCCTACTGCCCAGTGACTCCATCAGCAAGGCGTACTCATCAGCCACCTCAGCCGCACGCCCTAAATTAACCTCTCCACGCTCCTCCACATGCTTTAAGATGTGAAATGGTATCTTGCTCTTCCACTCCTCCAGGACTACCAAGTTTAACAAATCCTGAAATGGGGAGGTCTCTGTAGCCTCTAACCACTTCTTGAAAAACCTAAGCTTTTCTTGAGCAAACTCAACAAAGGTGTGTGAAAATGTTTTGGTTAGCTTACGAAACTTCTGCCGGTATCTATCTGGCGTGATAGCATAAGAGGTGAGGATATTCTTTTTACGTTATCATAGTCATCAGTCTGGTCTAAATAGTTATAAACTCTACGAGCCTTACCACATAATTTAGGAACTAACACCGACACCCACTGGTCCTTAGGCCACTCATTCTTCCCGGCTATTTTCTCAAAAGTCCTAAATGACCCGTCCATATCGGATTCATCAAACTCGGGAACAAGGGAAGAAGCGTCCTTTATTATACCCTACCAGGGGATTTTGTTATACTCGATTAGGGGACTTTGTTATACTCGATGAGGGAGGTTTGATATACTTGATCAGAAGACTTTGTTATACTCGATCAGGGGACTTTGTTATGCTCGAGCAGTGGCCTTTGTTATACTCGATCAGGGGGCTTTGGTTTATTCGATTAGGGGACTTTGTTTTACTCGATGAGGGGTATTTGTTATACAGGATCAAGGGCATTTGCTACACTCGATCAGGGGATTTTGTTATACTAGATCAGTGGATTTTGTTATACTCGATCACGGCCTTTATTATACTCGATGAGGGGGCTTTGTTACACTCGACCAGGGTCCTTTGTTATGCTCGACCAGTGGCCTTTGTTGTACTCGATCAGGGGGCTTTGATATATTCGATTAGGGGATTTCGCTATACTCGACCAGGGAACTTTGTTATACTCGATCAGGGGACTTTGTTATACTCGAAAAGGGGACTCTGTTATTCTCGATAAGGGGACTTTGTTATACTCGATTAGGTGACTTTGTTATACTCGATCAAGGGCCTTTGTTATACTCGATCAAGGAGTTTGTTATATTCGATCAGGGGGCTTTCTTATATTCGATGAGGGACCTTTATTATACTCGACCAGGGGCCTTTGTTTTCCTCGATCAGGGGGCTTTGTTATTCTCGATGAGGGGATATGTTATACTCAATCAGGGGATGTGTTATACTCGATCAGGGGACGTTGTTATAGTCGATGAGGAGGCTTTGTTATACTCAACCGGGGGCCTTAGTTATACTCGATCAAGGGCCTTTGCTATACTCGATCACGGGACTTTGTTTTACTCGATCAATGGGCTTTGTTATACTCGATCTGAGGACTTTGTTATACTCGACCAGGGGACTTTGTTTTACTCGATCAGGGTACTTTTTTATATTCGATCAAAGGACTTTGTTATACTCGATTAGGGGCCTTTATTATACTCGATCAAGGACCTTTGTTATACGCGATCAGGGGACTTTGTTATCCTCGATGAGAGGACATTCTTATACTCAACCGGGGGGCCTTTGTTATACTCGATCAGGTGCCTTTATTATACTCGATCAAGGGCCTTTGCTATACTCGATTAGGGGACTTTTTATACTCGATCAGAGGACTTTGTTATACTCGATCAGGGGCCTTTGTTATACTCGATCAGGGGACATTTCTATACTCGACCAGGGAACTTTGTTATACACGATCAGGTGATTTGTTATACTCGATAAAGGGACTTTGTTATACTCGATCAGAGGACTTTGTTATACTCGATCAGGGGACTTTGTTATACTCGATCAGGAGGCTTTGTTGTACACAAACGGGGCCCTTTGTTATACTCGATCTAGGGACTTTGTTATACTCGACCATGGGACTTTGTTTTACTAGATGAGGGGACTTTGTTATACTCGATCAGGGTCCTTTATTATACCCTACCAGGGGATTTTGTTATACTCGATTAGGGGACTTTGTTATACTCGATGAGGGGGGTTTGATATACTTGATCAGGAGACTATACCTGACTAGGATCTTGTTATATTCCTGAGCAGGCCCTTGTTATACTCGGAACAGGGCCTGGATTAGGACCTGATGATCATTTGCACTGACTGATGATTAACCAGGAACTTTGCTACTAACATGACCTTGGTTACATCGAGGTGGCGACTTGGTCTGATAGACTTGCTCAGCCTGACAGTGATTTTTATACTCGATCATGGGCCTTTGCCACTCGATCAAGGAATGCATCTGACTTTGACATCAAGGCTTTGTTAGCTGACTAGATACCCGATGTCGGGCTTGATAGGCCCTTGATCGAGTATAAAAAAGGCCCCCGGTTGAGTATAACAAAGCCTCCTCATCGAGTATAACATCGTCCCCTGATCGACTATAACACATCCTCTGATTGAGTATAACAAAGGCCCATGATCGAGTACAACAAAGTCCCCTGATCTCGTATAACAAAGTCCCATGGTTGAGTATAACATATCCCCTGATTGTGTATAACAAAGTTTCCTGGTCGAGTATTGTAATGTCCCCTGATCGAGTATAACAAAGTCTCCTGGTCGAGTTTAAGAAAGTCCCCTGATCGAGTATAACAAAGCCTCCTCATCGAGTATAACAAAGTCCCCTGGTCGAGTATAACAAAGTCCCCTGATCGAGTATAACAAAATCTTCTGATCGAGGATAACAAAGTCCCCTGATAGAGTATAAAAAAGGTCCTTGATCGAGTATAATAAAGGCCCCTGATCGAGTACAACAAAGTCCGTTGATCGAATATAAAAAGTCCCTGATCGAGTAAAACAATGTCCCCTGGTCGAGTATAACAAAGTCCCCTGATCGAGTATAACAAAGCCCCCTGATCGAGGAAAACAAAGTCCCCGATCGATTATAACAAAGTCCTCTTATCGAGCATAACAAAGGCCCATGGTCGAGTATAACAAAGCCCTCTGATCGAGTATAACAAAGTCCCCTAATCTAGTATAACAAAATCCCGTGATCGAATGTAGCAAAGGCCCTTGATTGAGTATAACAAATGACCCTCATCGAGTATAACAAAGGCCCCTAATCGAATATAACAAAGACCCCTGATCGAGTATAACAAAGGCCACTGGTAGAGCATAAGAAAGGACCCTGGTCGAGTATTACAAAGTCCCCTGATCGAGTATAACAAAGCCTACTCATCAGGTATAACAAAGTCCCCTGATCGAGTATAACAAAGTCCCCTAATCTAGTATAACAAAGTGCCCTGGTCAAGTATAACAGAGGCCCATGATCGAGTATAACAAAGTCCCCTCATTGAGTATAACATATCCCCTGATCGAGTATAACAAAGCCCCCTGATCGAGGAAAACAAAGGCCCCTGGTCGAGTATAACAAAGGTCCCTCATCGAATATAAGAAAGGCCCCTGATCGAATATAACAAAGTCCTTGATCTAGTATAACAAAGGCCCTTGATCTAGTATAACAAAGTCCCCTAATCGAGTATAACAAAGTCCCCTTATCGAGAATATGAAAGTCCCCTTTTCAAGTATAACAAAGTCCCCTGATCGAGTATAACAAAGTTCCCTGGTCGAGTATAACAAAATCCCCTAATCGAATATAACAAAGCCCCCTGATCGAGTACAACAAAGGCCACTGGTCGAGCATAACAAAGGACCCTGATCGAGTATAACACATCCCCTGATCGAGTATAACATATCCCCTGATCGTGTATAACAAAGTTCCCTGGTCGAGTATAGTAATGTCACCTGATCGAGTAAGACAATGCCTCCTGTTCGAGTATAACAAAGTCCCCTGGTCGAGTATAACAAAGTCCCCTGATAGAGTATAACAAAGTCTTCTGATCGAGGATTACAAAGTCCCCTGATCTAGTATAACAAAATCCCCTGATCGAGTATAGCAAACGCCATTGATCCTGTATAACAAATGCCCCTCATCGAGTAAAACAAAGTCCCCTAATCGATCAAACCAAAGCCCCCTGATCGAGTATAACACAGTCCCCTAATCGAGTATAACAAAATCCCTTGGTAGGGTATAATAAAGGACCCAGATCGAGTATAACAAAGTCCCCTGATCTAGTATAACAAAGTCCCATGGTCGAGTATAACAAAGTCCCTTGATCGAGTATAGCAAAGGCCCTTGATCGAGTATAATAAAGGCACCTGATCGAGTATAACAAAGTCCCCTGATCGAGTATAACACATCACCTGATCGAGTATAACAAATCACCTGATCGTGTATAACAAAGTTCCCTGGTCGATGGTCGAGTATAGAAATGTCCCCTGATCGAGTATAACAAAGGCCCCTAATCCAGTATAACAAAGTTCCCTGGTCGATGGTCGAGTATAGAAATGTCCCCTGATCGAGTATAGCAAAGGCCCTTGATCGAGTATAATAAAGGCACCTGATCGAGTATAACAAAGTCCCCTGATCGAGTATAACACATCCCCTGATCGAGTATAACATATCCCCTGATCGTGTCTAACAATTTTCCCTGGTCGAGTATAGTAATGTCCCCTGATCGAG
>NW_024739601.1:0-41984 GCF_018991925.1 Homarus americanus | reverse complement strand
TAACTGGTACACCTCTGACTGCTCAGGTACACCCCTGACACTCCCAGGCACACCTCTGGGCCTCCCAGGTGCTCTCTGACCTCCCAGGGGCACACACATCTGACACTCTAGGCACCCACCTCTGACACTCCCAGGCCCACCCCTGACACTCCCAGGCACCTCTGACTTGCTCCCAGGTACTCCTCTGGCACTCCCAGGTACATCCTGACACTCTAGAGCACACCTCTGACAATCCCAGGTACCTCGTACTCCCAGTTACACCCCTGACACTCCCAGTTACACCTAACCTCCCAATTACACCCCAACACGCCGTGCCTAACCTCCCAGATACACCTATGATACTCCCAGGCCACACCTCCCCGGCACTCCCAGGTACACCTCCCACGTCTCCCAGGTACACCTCCGTAGTCCCAGGTACACCTCCCCAGCCTCCCAGGTACTCTCTGACACTCCCTTGATTTCACCTCTCACACTCCCAGGCCACACCTCTAACACTCCCCTACTACACCTCTCTCCTCCCAGGTACACATCCATTTACTCCCAGGGTTTCTCCGACACTCCCAGGTGCTCACTGAAACTCCTGGTACACCCCTGACACTCCCCAGTGCACCTCTGACCTCCCAGGTTGCACCTCCAGACACTCCCGAGTAAGCCCCTGGCACTCTGAGGTTACCTCTGACCTCAGTGCCTCCACTGGCCTCCCAGGTACTCACTGACCTCCCTGGTACCAACCCGTGACACTCCCAGGTACTCCCACTGACACTCCCTGGGTACAACCCCGTGACACTCCCAGGTACACCTCCTAACACTCCCATGTGCCTCCAGCACTCCCAGGTACACCTCCTGACACTCCCAGTACCCCTGACCTCCCAGGTACTCGAGCACTCCAAGTACACCCCTGACATTCCCAGGTACACCTCCTGACTTCCAGGTACAACTCTGGCACTCCCAAGGTACACCTCCCAACCTCCCAGGTACTCCTCTGACACTCGTGTTACACCTCCCGACACTCTGGGTACACCTCTGATGCTCCAGGTACACTCTGACACTCCCAGGTACACCTCTGACCTCCCCTTACACCTCCGACCACTCAGTTACACCCCTGACACTACAGGTGCACCCCTGACACTCCCAGGTACACCTCCCCAGTGCTCCCCAGGTGCATCTCTGACTCTCTCAGGAACACCTCCGATACTCCCAGGCCTCTGACCTCCCAGGTACACCACCCCAGCCACTCCCAGGTACACCACTGAGCACTCCCAGGCATGCCTCTGATACTCCCAGTTACACCTCCCGACACTCTCAGGCACACCTCCGACACTCCCAGGTACATCTCCTGACACTCAGGTACACCTCTGACACTCCCAGGTACACCCAGCACTCCCAGGTACACCTCTGATGCTCCCAGTTACACCTTCCTGGCCTCCCAGTTTCTCCGACACTCCCAGTTACAACCCTGACACTCCCAGGTACACCCCTGACACTCCCAGAATACACCTCCTGATACTCCCAGGTACACATCCGGCACTCCCAGGCCCACCATGACACTCCCACGCACTCCTCCTGACACTCCCTGAGTACCTCCCCAGCCTCCCAGGTACACCTCCCAGCACTAACTGGTACACCTCTGGCTTACTCCCAGTACACCTCTTCCCACACTCCCTGGATGCTCTCTGACACTCCCAGATACACCTCAGACTGCTCCCAGATGCCTCAGACACTCCCAGGTGCCTCCTGCACTCCCAGGTACACCCCTGACACTCCCAGGTACACCTCCTGACACTCCCAGGTACACCACTCACACACTACCAGGTACACCTCTGACACTCCCAGGTGCACACCACTCACACTACTAGGTACACCTCTGACACTCCCAGGTACCACTCACACTGGGTGGTACACCTCTGACACTCCAGGTACACCACTACCAGGTACACCTCTGACACTCCCAGGTGCTCCTTTGACACTCCCAGGTACACCTCTGACACTAACTGGTGCACCTCTAACACTCCCTGCTACACCCCTGACCTCCCAGGTACACATCCGACGCCCAGGTACACCTCAGACACTGACAGGTACACCGCTGACACATGGGTACACCTCTGACACTCCCAGGTACCTCTGACTCTCCCCAGGTGCACCTCCGACTCCCAGTGCACCTCTGGCCTCCCCAGGTACAGTTCTCCTCTCCCAGGTACACCTCTGACACTCCCAGGCCACACCTCTGACACTCCCAGGTACACCTCTGACACTCCCAGGGCCACCTCCCAGCCTCCCAGGTACTCCCACTGTGACATTCTGGTACACCTCTGACACTCAGGCCTCTGACTTACTCCAGGTACACCTCTGACATTGGCAGGTACACCTCTGACACTCAGGCACACCTGTGACACTTCCAGGCACCTCCGACACTCTAGGTACACCTCTGCTTTCAGATACACCTCCCGATATTCCCAGGCACACCTCCCACGATACTCCCAGGTACACTTTTGGCCTCCCAGGTACACCTCCAGGCCACTCCCAGGTAGTCCCCTGACACTCCTGGTGCACCTCCTGATACTCCCCCGGGCACCTCTGACCTCCCAGGTACACCTCAGACACTCCCAGGTGCACCTCAGACACTCTGGGTAAACCTCAGACACTCCCAGGTACACCTCAGACACTCCCAGGTGCATCTCTGAGCACTCCCCAGGTGCACCTCTGCCACTCCCAGGTGCACCTCTGACACTCCCAGTAAACCTCTGAGCACTCCCAGGTATATTTCAGACATTCCCGTGCTCCTCTGACACCTCCCAGGTACCTCCAGGCCTCCCAGGTACACCCTGACACTCCCAGGCACTGTGCTCCCAGGTGCACCACCCCACTCCCAGGTACACCACTGGCTTTCCCAGGTACTCCTCTGACTTGCTCCCAGGTACATCTGACAATCCCTAGGTACACACTCTGACAATCCCAGGTTACACCTCTGACCTCTCAAGGAACACCTCTGACACTTCCAGGTACACCTCTGACAATCCCAGGTACACCTCGTGCTCCAGGTATGCCTCTCTCTGACACTCCCAGGTACCTCCATTGCTCCAGTTTACACCCTAACACTCCCAGTTACACCCCCTGACACTCCCCAGACACCCCTAACACTCCCAGATGCACACCTGATGCTCCCAGGTACACCTCGGCCTCCCAGGAGACACCTCCCGATACTCCCAGGGCCACACCTCTGATGGTACCAGGTACCTCCTGACACTCCCAGGTGCTCTGGCCTCCCCTTGATTCACTTCTCACTCCCAGGTACACCTCTGCACTCCTGCTACACCTCCCCAGCACTCCCAGGTACATCCGACACTCCTGGGTACACCTCCGCTTGCTCCCAGGCCTCCTGACTGCTCCCTGGTACACCCCTGGCTTGCTCCCAGGTACACCTCCTGGCTTGCTCCAGGTACCTCAGACCTTGCTCCCAAGTACCCTAACCTCCCAGGTTTACCTCTGACCTCCCAGGTGTTCCTTTGGCTCCTGGTACACCCTGACTTGCTCCCAGGTGCACCTCTGACCTCCCAGGTACAGCTTGCTGACACTCCCAGGTACACCTCCAGTGCTCCCAGTTGCACCTCTGACCTCCCAGTTTCACCTCCGACACTCAGTTACACCCTGACACTCTGAGTACACCCCTGACACTCCAGAGTACCTCTCTGGTACTCAGGTACACCTCTGACTTGCTCCCAGGTACACCTCAGATACACCCAGGCCTCCCGATAGTCCCAGGCCACACTTCGGCTTGCCTCCCAGGTGCACCTCAGTACTCCCTGGTACCTCTCAATGCTACCAGTACCATCCAAACACTCCCAGGTACCTTGACACTCCCCATTCTCCTCTCTGACCTCCCTGGTACACCTCAGGCACTCCCCAGGTACCTCTGACACTAACTGGTACACCTCTGACACTCCCAGGTACACCTGTTCCTCTGGTTCTCACCGACACTCCCGAGCCACCTCTAACACTCCCTGCTACACTCGAACTTGCTCCCAGGTTTTACCCTCTGACACTCCCAGGTACCACCCCTGACACTCCCAGGTACACCTCTGACACTCCAGATACACCACTCACACTACCAGGTACACCTCCTAACACTCCCAGGTGCACCACTCACACTGCCAGGTGCACCTCCCCTGACCTCCCAGGTGCACCACTCACTACCAGGTACACCCCAGCCTCCCCAGGTACACCTTCCTCTGATTCTCCCAGGTACACCTCCCAGCACCTCCAGGTACTCTGATGCTCCCAGGTGCACCTCCCAGCACCTCAGGTTCACCTTTGACACTCCCAGGTACATCAGCCTCCCAGGTACCTCTTGACACTCCCAGGTACTCTCTGGCCTTGCTCACAGGTACACCTCTGACATGCTCCCAGGTGCCCCTCCTGACCTCCCACTTACACCTCCGGCCTCCCAGTTACACCTAACCTCCCAGGTGACTTGCTCCCAGGTACACCTCTGATACTCCCAGGTTTACCTCGGACACTCCCAGTTACACCTCGAACCTCCCAGGTACCTCTCACTCCCAGGTGCACCTCTAACACTCCCGGTACACCTCAGACACTCCTGGTGCACCTCTCCAGTCACCTCTGTGGGCTCAGTCTCTGTACAGTCCTGTAGTTCTCTGACTACTCCCAGGTGCTCCTCTGCTCCCTGGTACCTCTGACACTCCCAGGTACCTCGGGCCTCCCAGGTACCTCAGACCTTCCAGGTACACTCAGGCATTCCCAGGTGCATCTCTGACCTCCCAGGTACACCTCTGCCCTCCAGGTACCCTCAGACACTCCCAGGTACCCCTGACATTCTGGTGCACCCTGACCAGGTACACCTGACATTGCCAGGTACACCTCTGGCCCTCCCAGGTACACCTCAGACACTCCCAGGTACCTCAGACACTCCAGCAACATCTCCTGACCTCAGGTGCCTCTGCCCTCCCAGGTACACCTCTGACACTCCCAGGTACCTCAGACACTCCAGCTACATCTCTGACCTCCCAGGTACACCTCAGACACTCCAGGTACACTCCTGACACTCCAGGTACCTCTGACCTCCCAGGTACACCTCTGACACTCCCAGGTACACCTCAGGCCTCCCAGGTACCTCAGACACTCCCAGGTACATCCTCTGACCTCCCAGGTACACCTCTGCCACTCAGGGTACACCTGACACTCCCAGGTACACCTCCTGACCTCCCAGGTACATTTCAGACCCTCCCAGGTACCTCAGACACTCCCAGGTACCTGACACTCCCAGGTACTCCTCCTGACTCTCGGGAGGTACAGCTTTAACCTCCCAGGTACACATCTGGCTCCCAGGTCACATCTGACACTCCCAGGTACACCTCTGACCTCCCAGGTACCTGACACTCCAGGTGCCCCTGGACACTCCCAGGTACACCTCTGACACTCCCATGGTACTCCTCCTGACCTCCCAGGTACTCCTCTGGCCTCCCAGGTACACCTCCCAGGCACTCCCAGGTACTCCTCCCTGACACTCCCAGGTACACCTCTCACCTCCCAGGTACACTCTGACACTCCCAGGTACCTCTGACACTCCAGGTGCTTCTGACACTCCAGGTACACCTCTCTGACTTCCTCGATGTACATCTCAGACACTCCCAGGTACCTCTGACACTCAGTGCTCTCTGACACTCCCAGGTACCTCTGACACTCCCAGGTTCATCTGACTGCTCCCAGGTACACCTCTGACACTCTAGGTACACCTATGACACTCAGAGGGAACTCCTCCTTACTCCCAGGTACACCTCTGACCTCCAAGGTACATCTCTGGCTCCCCAGGTACACCACTGACACTCAGTATGCCTCTGATGCTCCCAGGATACCTCTGACAGTCCAGTTACACCTCCGACGCTCCCAGTTACACCTGACCTCCCAGGTACACCTCTGACACTCCCAGGTTCCTTGACACTCCCAGGTGCATTCTGACCCTCCCAGGTACACCTCTGACCTCCCAGGTTCAGGCACTCCCAGGTACACCTCTGACACTCCCAGGTACACCTTGACACTCCCAGGTACACCTCCCCTGACACTCCCAGGTACACCTCTGACACTCCAGTTACACCTCTGGCTTGCTCCCAGTTACACCTGACCTCCCAGGTGCACCCCTGACACTCCAGGTGCACCTCTGATACTCCCAGGTACCTCGACACCTCTAGGTTCACCTTGACACTCCCAGGTACACCGGCCTCCCAGGTGCACGACACTCCCAGGTACACCTCTGACACCTCCCAGGTACACCTCTGACTCTCCCAGGTACTCCTCTGACACTCCCAGGTACCCTCTGACCTTCCAGGTACACCTCATACCTCCCAGTACCTCTACACTCCCAGGTACACCTCTGGCCTCCCAGGTACGTTGCTCCTGACACACACCTCTGACACTCCCAGGTACACCTCGGACAATCCAGGTACCTCAGACATCGGTACTCCGATGCTCCCAGGTACACCTCTGGCCTCCCAGGTACACACTCCCAGGTACACCTCTGCCTCCCAGGTACACTCCCGACCTCCCAGGTGCATCTCTGACACTCCCAGGTACCTCTGACCTCCAGGTGCACGCCTCCTGACCTCCACTTCCAGACCTCCCAGATACACCCTGACTTCCCAGGTGCTCCTCTGACATTCCCAGGTGCAGCTTCTGACACTCCCAGGTACACACCTGACATCCAGGTGCACCTCTGACACTCCCAGGTACACCTCTGACCTCCCAGGTACACCTCTGACACTCGATGCTCCCAGACACTCCCAGGTACCTCTGACCTCCCAGGTACTTCCAGACACTCCCAGGTACACCTCAGACCCTCCCAGGTACACCTCAGACACTCCCAGGTACACCTCAGACACTCCCAGGTACTCCCAGGTACACCTCTGCCTCCTGGGTACACCCAGCACTCCAGAGGAACTCCTCCGACACTCCCAGGTACACCTCTGACCTCCCAGGTACACCTCCACCTGGGTACACTCCCGTGTACCTCTGAGTCTGAGATATTTCTGACTCGGACTCCATGCTCCCAGGTACACCTCTGACACTCCCAGGTACCTCTGCCTCCGGCTTGACCTCCCGGGTACATTTCAGACCCTCCGGTACACCTCAGACACTCCCAGGTGACTCCCCAGGTCTCTCAGCCTCTGAACTTTCCAGCTTTGACACTCCCAGGTACACATCAGCCTCCCAGGTACACATCTGACACTCAGTTACACCTCCTCCCAGTTACCTGACACTCCCAGGTACACCTGACCTCCCAGGTACACCTCTGATACTCCCAGGTACTCTGCCTCTCACCTTTGAGCTCCCAGGTACCAATGACACTCCCGGTACCTCTGACACTCTCAGGTACCCACCACACTATCAGGTACACCTCTGACATCTCCAGGTACTCCTGACCTCCCAGGTACTCCTCTGACACTTCCAGGTACACCTCATACCTCCCAGGTACACCTCAGACACTCCCAAGTACACCTCCTTGCTCAGGTACACCTTTAACACTCCTGATACACCTCTAACCTCCCAGGTACACATCAGACACTCCCAGGTACACCTCCGACACTCCCAGGTACACCTCGTCTCCCAGGTACACACCTCTGACCTCCCAGGTACACCCTTCAGCACTCCAGGTACTCCTCTGACACTCCCAGGTACTCCTCTGACCTCCCAGGTACATCTCTGGCCTCCCAGGTACACCTCTGACCTCCCAGGTACTCTGACTCTCCCACCACCTCCAACCCTCCCAGTTACACCCCTGACCTCCCAGGTTGCTCCTCTAACTCTCCCGGGTACAGCTATGACACTCCAGGTACATCTGACACTACCAGGTACACATCAACCCCAAGTACACCTCTGACACTCCCAGGTACCTCCAGACACTCCAGGTACACCCAGACACTCCCATACACCGCCTCCCTGGTACTCCTCTACACTCAGGTGCTCCTCTGACACTCCATACACCTCTGACCTCCTGGTACTCCTCTGATGCTCCCAGGTACTCCTCTCACACTCCCAGGTACTCTCTGGCCTCCCAAGTACACCTCTGACACTCGATGTGCTTCAAGACACTCCCAGGTACACCTCTGACACTCCGATGTACTTCCAGACACTCCAGGTACACCTCTGACACTCCCAGGTACTCCTCTGACACTCCCAGCTACACCTCAGACACTCCCAGGTACATCTGACCTCCAGGTACCTCTGACACTCCCTAGGTACACCTGACACTCAGAACTCCTCCGACACTCCCAGGTACACCTCTGACACTCCCAGGTACATCTCTGACACCCCCGGACACCACTGAACTCCCAAGTATGCCTCTGATGCTCCCAGGAATTCCTCTGACAGTCCCAGTTACACCTCGGCCTCCCAGTTACACCCTGACACTCCCAGGTACACCTGTGATGCTCCCAGGTACGCCTCCGACACTCCCAGTTACACCTCCGACACTCCCAGTTACACCTGACACCAGGTACAACCTGACACTCCCAGGTACACCTCTGATGCTCCCAGGTACACCTCTGACACCTCCAGGTTCTGCTGACACTCCCAGGTACACCAATGACACTCCAGGTACACCTCTGACACTCCCAGGTACACCTCTGACACTCCCAGGTACACCTCCAACACTCCAGGTACAGCTCAATACTCCCAGTACACCTCGACACTCCCAGGTACACCGCTGACACTCCCAGGTACTCCTGACTCCAGGTACAGCTTTGACACTCCCAGGTACACATCTGACACTACCAGGTACACATCTGACACTCCCAAGTACACCTCTGACACTCAGGTACCTCCAGACACTCCCAGGTACACCCCAGACACTCCCACATACACCTCTGACACTCCCTGGTACTCCTCTGACCTCCCAGGTACTCCTCTGACACTCCCATACACCTCTGACACTCCCTGGTACTCCTCTGATGCTCCCAGGTACTCCTCACACTCCCAGGTACTCCTCTGACACTCCCAAGTACACCTCTGACACTCCGATGTACTTCCCAGACACTCAGGTACACCTCTGACCTCCGATGTACTTCCAGACACTCCCAGGTACACCTCTGACACTCCAGGTACTCTGACACTCCCAGCTACACCCAGACACTCCCAGGTACATCTGACACTCCCAGGTACACCTCTGACACTCCTAGGTACACCTATGACACTCAGAGGAACTCCTCCGACACTCCCAGGTACACCTCTGACACTCCAGGTACATCTCTCACACCCCAGGTACACCACTGACCTCCCAAGTTATACCTCTGATGCTCCCAGGAATTCTCTGACAGTCCCAGTTACCTCCGACACTCAGTTACACCCTGACACTCCCAGGTACCTGTGATGCCCCAGGTACCTCCGACACTCCCAGTTACCTCCGACACTCCCAGTTACACCCCTGACACTCCAGGTACAACCTGACCTCCCAGGTACACCTCTGATACTCCCAGGTACACCTCTGACACCTCAAGTTTACCTTTGACACTCCCAGGTACACCAATGACACTCCCAGGTACACCTCTGACACTCCAATTTCGCCTCAGGTACACCTCCAACACTCCAGGTACAGCTCCAATACTCCCAGTACACCTCTGACACTCCCAGGTACACCGCTGACACTCCCAGGTTCCTGACACTCCCAGGTACAGCTTTGACACTCAGGCCTCCGACACTCCAGGTACAGCTCCAATACTCCCAGTACACCTCTGACACTCCCAGGTACACCTCTGACACTCTCAGGTACACCACTGACACTATCAGGTACACCTCGACACTCCCAGGTACACCTTTAACACTCCCTGGTACACCTCTAACCTCCCAGGTACACATCCAATACTCCCAGGTACTGACACTCCCAGGTACTCCTCTGACACTCCCAGGTGTCCCACACTCCCAGGTACATCTCTGACACTCTCAGGAACACCTCTGACACTCCCTGGTGCACCTCTGACACTCCCAGGTACACCACTGACACTCCCAGGTACACCACTGACACTCCCAGGTACACCTCTGATACTCCAGTTACAGCTCTGACACTCCCAGTTACACCCCTGACACTCCCAGGTACACCTGACACTCCAAGGTACCTCTGATACTCCAGGTACCTCCTGACACCTCCAGGTACCTTTGATACTCCAGGTACACCTCTGACACCTCCAGGTTCACCTTTGACACTCCAGGTACACCAGTGACACTCCCAGGTACTCCTCTGACACTCCCAGGTACATCTCTGACCTCCCAGGTACACCTCTGACCTCCCAGGTACGCCTCTGACCTCCCACTTACACCTCCGACCCTCCCAGTTCACCCCTGACCTCCCAGGTACACCCCTGACACTCCCAGGTACACCTCTCTGATACTCCCAGGTACACCTCAGACACCTCCAGTTACACCTCAGACACTCCAGGTACACCTCTCACACTCCCAGGTACACCTCTAACACTCCAGGTACACCTCAGACACTCCCAGGTACACCTCTCACACTCCCAGGTACACCTCTGTCACTCCAGGTACTCCTGTTACAGTCCCTAGTATTCTCTGACACTCCCAGGTACTCCACTGACCTCCCTGTTACCTCTGACACTCCCAGGTACACCTCAGACACTCCCAGGTACATCTCTGACCTCCCAGGTACACCTCTGCCACTCCCAGGTACACCTCAGACCTCCCAGCAACATCCTGACACTCCCAGGTACACCTCTCCCTCCCAGGTACCTCTGCCTCCCAGGTACACTCCCTTTCCCAGGTAGTCAGCCAGCCTCCCTGGTACCTCTGATACTCCAGGTACCCTCTGGCCTCCAGGTACACCTCAGACACCAGGTACACCTCAGACACTCCCAGGTACATCTCTGACCTCCCAGGTACACCTCTGACACTCCAGGTACATCTCTGACACTCCCAGGTACATTCAGACCCTCCTGGTTGCCTCAGACACTCCCAGGTACACCCCGGGACACTCCCAGGTACTCCTCTGACACTCCGGGTACAGCTTTGACACTCCCAGGTACACACCTGACACTCCCAGGTACATCTCGGCCTCCCAGTTACACCTGACACTCCCAGGTACACCCCTGACACTCCCAGGTACCTCCTGATACTCCCAGGTACCTCTGACACCTCCAGGTTCACCTTTGACACTCAGGTACACCAATGACACTCCCAGGTACATCTCTGACACTGGTACACTTTGACATTCCCAGGTACTCCACCCCAGCACTCAGGCACACCTCAGACACTCCCAGGTACACCTCTAAACACTCCCAGGTACACCTCAGACACTCCCAGCAACATCTCTGACACTCCAGGTACACCTCTGCCACTCCCAGGTACCTCCTGACACTCCCAGGTACACCTCGAACTTGCTCCCAGGTAGTCCAGCCAGCCTCCCATAATTTGCCTCTGATGCTCCCAGGTACACCTCTGACACTCCCAGGTACCTCAGACACTCCCCAGGTACCTCAGACACTCCCAGGTGCATCTCTGACCTCCCAGGTACACCTCTGACACTCCCACTTGTACACCTCAGCCTCCCAGGTACATTTCAGACCCTCCCAGGTACACCTCAGAACACTCCCAGGTACACCACCAGACACTCCCAGGTACTCCTCTGACACTCCCAGGTACAGCTTTGGCCTCCAGGTACACCTGACACTCCCAGGTACCTCATGATACTCCCAGGTACACTCCCAGCACCTCCAGGTTCTGCCCCAGCCACTCCCAGGTACACCAGCCCAGCACTCCCAGGTACACCTCTGACACTCTCCGTTTTCTGAACACTATCAGGTACACCTCTGACACTCCCAGGTACACCTTTAACACTCCCTGGTACACCTCCTAACACTCCCAGGTACACATCAAGCCTCCCAGGTACACCGCCCCAGCCTCCAGGTACTCCTTTTGGCCTCCCCAGTTACTCCTCTCACCTCCCAGGTGCATCTCGACCTCCCAGGTACACCCTAACCTTGCTCCCAGGTACGCCTCCCAGCCTCCCACTTGCACCTCCGACCCTCCCAATTACACCCCTGACAATCCCAGGTACTCTCTGACTCTCCCGAGTGCAGCTTTGACCTCAGGTACACATCTGACTTGCTCCCAGGTACACATCCCAACACTCCCAGTGCCTCCGACACTCCCAGTTACACCCCTGGCTTGCTCCCAGGTACACCCCTGGCTTGCTCCCAGGTACACCTCCCTGATGCTCCCAGGTACCTCTGACACCTCCAGGTACACCTCTGAGCCACTCACAGGCCGCCTGCAACACCTCCAGGTTCTGTTGCTCCCAGGTACACCCCTGACACTCCCAGGTTACACCTGCAGTAATCCCAGGTACCTCGGCCTCAGGTTTGACACTCCCAGGTACCAATGACTGCTCCCAGGGTGCTCCTCTGACACTCCCAGGTACATCTCCTGACACTCCCAGGTGCACCTCTGACACTCCCAGGTACGCCTCTGACACTCCCACCCCTCCGGCCACTCCCAGTTACACCCCTGTGCTCCCAGGTACACCCCAGCACTCCCAGGTACCACCTCTGATACTCCCAGGTACACCTCAGGCCTCCCAGGTACACTCAGAGCACTCCCAGGTACCTCTCCCACACTCCCAGGTACACCTCTAACTGCTGGTACACCTCGGGCCTCCCGTGCCTCTCACACTCCCAGGTACACCTCTGTCACTCCCAGGTACTCTTGTTACAGTCCCTGGTATTTCTCTAAACACTCCCAGGTACTCACCTGACCTCCCCTGGTACACCTCTGGCCTCCCCAGGTACACCTCAGACACCCCAGGTACACCTCAGACACTTCTGGGCCTCAGACACACCAGGTGCATTTCTGACCTCCCAGGGCACCTCTCTGCCACTCCCAGGTGCCTCAGACACTCCCAGGTACCTAATCCCAGGTACACCCTGACACTCCAGTACACCCCTGACATTGCAGGTTTACCTCTGACACTCCCAGGTACACCTGTGACACTCTCAGGTACCGTCCGATACCCCAGGTACACTTTTGACATTCCCAGGTACTCCCGCAACACTCTCAGTACACCTCAGAACACTCAGGTGCCTCCCCAGCCTCCCAGTGCTCCTTTGACGCTCCAGGTACTCTCCTGACACTTCCAGGTACCTCATACACTCCCAGGTACCTCAGGCCTCCCAGGTACACCTCCTGACACTCCCAGGTACACCTTTATCACTCCCTGATACACCTCTGTTTGCTCCCAGGTACATCCGGCTTGCTCCCAGGCCACACACCTCCCGGCTTGCTCCCAGGTACACCTCCAGTCCTCCCAGGTACCTCTGACACTCCCAGGTACCTCCTGACATTCCCAGGTGCCTGTTAATAACACTCCCTGGTGCATCTCTGCTCCCAGGTAGAAGCAATCCTCCGACACTCCCAGGTACACCTCTGAGCACGCAGGTGCACCTCTACTACTCCCAGGTACACCCCTGACCTCCCAGGTGCACCTTCCCAGCACTCCCAGGTGCACCCCAGACACTCCCAAGTACAACTCTGACTTGCTCCCAGGTACACCCCCAGACACTCCCAGGTACAACTCTGACACTCCCCAGGTACTCTCTGACTTGCTCCCAGGTACACCTCAGACACTCCAGGTACCCCAGACACTCCCTGAGTACACATCCTGACACTCCAGGTACACCTCCTGACAATCCAGGTACACCTCTGACAAACTCAGGAACACCTCTGGCACTCCCAGGCCACACCTGTGACCTCCCAGGTACACCTCTGATACTCTGTACTCCCAGGTACACCTGTGACCTCCCAGGCCCTCTGGCCTCCCATTGCTCTCTAATCTCCAGGCTCACCTCAGCATCTGCCTCAGTTGCTCATTACGGCTTGCTCCCAGGTACACCTGGCCTCCCAGATACCTGTAATACTCCCAGGTACACCTCTGGCTCAGGCCCCCTGACCTCCCAGATACACCTCTCATGCTCCCAGGTACACCTCTGACACTCCCAGGTACACTGATGCTCCCAGGTACTCACTTGACACTCCTGGTACACCTGAAGCTCCCAGGTACACTTCCACACTCCCAGGTGTCCACCTGCACTCCCAGGTGCTCACACTCCCTGGTACACCCCTGACCAGGTACACCTCTGCAGCCTCCCAGGTACTCCTCTGACATCCTGGAACACCTCCGACTCCCAGGTACCTCTGACACTCCAGGTTCACCCCTGACACTCCCGAATACCTCTCATCTCCCAGGTGCACCTCTAATACTCCCGTGCTCCTCTGACCCTCCAGGTTACACCTCCGCATACTCCCATTACACCCCTGACACTCCCAGACCCACCCACACTCCCAGGTACACCTCTTACCTCCCAGATACACCAGTGATACTCCCATTACCTCTGAACCTCCCAGGTCTCTCTGTACTCCTGGTACACCTCCGGCTTGCTCAGGTACACCTCTGGCCTCCCAGGTACACTCTGGCTCTCCCAGTACACCTCTGGCTCTCCCAGTTACTCAACACTCCCATGTTGAGGCCTCCCAGGTACACCCTGGCCTCCCACTTACACCTCTGACACTCTGTTACACTCTGATGCTCCCAGTACACATCCGACAGTCCCAGGTACACCACTGGCACTCCACGTACTCTCTGACACTCCTGGTACCCTCTCAGCACTCCCAGGTACACCTCTGGCTCCTGGTGCACCTCTGGCCTCCCAGGTACACCTCTGATGCTCCCAGGTATGCCTCTGATGCTCCCAGGTACCTCTGGCCTCCAGTTACACCTCCGGCCTCCCAGTTACACCCAGACACTCCCAGGTACCTCTGACCTCCAGGTACTCCTCTGACACTCCCAGTACACCTCAGACACTCCCAGGTACACCCCAGGCACTCCCAGGTACCACATCTGACACTCCCAGGTACACCTCTGACACTCCCTGTTACACCTCTGATGCTCCCAGGTACACCTCCGACAGTCCCAGGTACACCCAACTGCTCCCCATTGCTCTCTGGCCTCCTGGTGCACCTCTGACCTCCCAGGTACCTCTGACACTCCCTGGTGCACCTCTGGCTCTCCCAGGTGCACCTCTTACACTCCTGGTGCTCTCTGACACTCCCAGGTGCACCTCAGACACTTCAGGTGCACCTCTAGACACTCCCAGGTACACATCTGACACTCCCAGTTACACCCCTGACACTCCCAGGTACACCTCTGGCCTCCCAGGTACCTCTCCCACTAGGTACCTTGGCCTCCCAGGTACTCCTCTGACACTCCCAGGTACTCCTCAGACACTCCCAGGTACCCTTGACACTCCCAGGTACACCTCTGGCCTCCCAGTACACCTCTGACTCTCCAGGTACCTCCCCAGCACTCCCAGGTACCACTCACACTCCAGGTACACCTCTGACACTCCAGGTACACCTCTGACACTCCTGGTACACCTCCTGACACTCCAGGTACACCTCCTGATACTCCCAGTATGCCTCTGATGCTCCCAGGTAGCCTCTGGCCTCCAGTTACCTCCGACGCTCCAGTTACACCCCAGGTGCTCCCAGGTACACCTCTGACACTCCCAGGTACTCCTCTCAGCACTCCCAGGTTGCACCTCAGACACTCCCAGACTTTGAACACTCCCAGGTACATCTGGCCTCCCAGGTACACCTCTAACACTCCTGTTACCTCTGATACTCCCAGGTACATCCGAGCAGTCCCAGGTACACCCTGCACTCCCACGTGCTCTACCCAGCCTCCCTGAGTACACCTCCTGGCCTCCCAGGTACCTCTGACACTCCCAGTTACACCCTGACACTCCCAGGTACACCTCTGGCACTCCCAGGTACACCACTCACACTCCCTGGTACACTGCCAGCACTCCCAGGTACTCCTTGACGCTCCCAGGTACTCCTCAGGCCTCCCAGGTACACAGCACACTCCCAGGTACACCTCTGGCACTCCCAGTTTGCCTCTGACTCTCCCAGGTACACCTCCGACTCTCCCAGGTGCACCTCCGACTGCTCCAGGTACACCTCTGACCTCCCAGGTACACCTCTGAGCCTCCCAGGTCCTCCTGACATTCCCTGGTACACCTCCGGCTTGCTCCAGGTGCACCTCTGACCTCCCAGGTGCACCTCTGACCTCTCCCAGGTACACCTCTGGCTTCCCAAGTACCTCAGACACTCCCAGGTACCCTGAGCACTCCCAGGTACACCTCTGACCTCCCAGGTGCTCCTCTGACACTCCCAGGTACACCCCCAGCTCCCAGTTACACCTCCGGCCTCCCAGGTACACCCTGACACTCCCAGGTACACCTCCCAGCTGCTCCCAGGTACTCCTCTGAACTCCCAGGTACACCTCCAGACACTCCCAGGTACACCCCAGACACTCCCAGGTACACCTCCTGACACTCCCAGGTACACCTCTGACACTCCCAGGTACCTCAGACCTCCCAGGTACCCCAGACCTCCCAGGTACACCTCTGACACTCCCAGGTACATCCGACTTGCTCCCAGGTACACCTCAGACACTCCGGTGCCTAATCCAGGTACCTCTGACACTCCCAGGTACACCTCAACACTCCCAGGTACCTCTGATACTCCCAGTACACATCCGACACTCCCAGGTACACCTCCCCACACTCCCAGGTACCCTCTGACACTCCAGGTACCTCAGACACTCCCTGGTACACCTCTGACACTCTGCAGTACACCTCTGACACTCCTGTTGCCTCCCTGACACTCCCAGGTACACCTCTTACACTCCCTGGTTCTCATCTGACACTCCCAGGTACCACCTCAGACACTCCCAGGTACACCTCAGACACTCCCAGTTACACCCCTGACACTCCCAGGTACCTCCGAGCACTCCCAGGTACACCACTCACACTACCAGGTACCTCCCAACACTCCCAGGTACTCCTTTGGCGCTCCCAGGTACTCCTCAGCACTCCCAGGCACACCTCTGTGCTCCCAGGTACACCTGAGACACTCCCAGTGCCCCCAGCCTCCCAGGCACCCCTCTGATACTCCCAGGTACACCTCAGACACTCCCAGGTACACCTCTTGACACTCCCAGGTACACCTCTGGCACTCCCAGGTACCTCTGACTCTCCCAGGTACCTCCTTGCTCCCAGGTACCTCCAGCTCCCAGGTACACCTCTGACCTCCCAGGTACACCTCTGGCCTCCCAGGCACCTCTGACCTCCCAGGAACACCTCCTGACACTCCCAGGTGCTCACTGACGTTCCTGGTGCACCTCCGACACTCCCAGGTGCACCTCAGCACTCCCAGGTACACCTCTGACATCGGTAAACCTCCTGACATTGCCAGGTACACCTCTGACACTCCCAGATACACCTCTGACACTCCAGGTACATCTCCGGCATCTCCCAGGTACACCTCTGGCACTCCCAGGTACCTTCCGATATTCCCAGGTACACCTGACCTTCCAGGTACACCTCTGACACTCCCAGGTACACCACCCGACATTCCCAGGTACACCTCTGACCTCCCAGTTACACCCCCAGCTCCCAGGTGCACCTGACACTCCCAGGTACACTTCTCATACTCCCAGGTACACCTCTGACACTTCCAGGTACACCACTGACACTACCAGGTACACCTCTGACACTTCCAGTGCTCCTTTGACGCTCCCAGGTGCTCTTCTGCACTCCCAGATACCTCTGACACTGCCAGGTACACCTCAGACACTGCCAGGTACACCTCAGACCTCCCAGGTACAGCTCAGACACTCCCTGGGTACACCTCAGACACTCCCAGGTGCCTCCTTCCCCCTCATGCCTCTGACACTGCCAGTACATCTCTGACCTCCCAGGTACACCTCTGATCTCCCAGGTACCTCCGATACTCCCATGTACCTCCCGTGCTCCCAGGTACACCTCAGACACTCCCTGGTTCACCTCTGACTTCCTGGTTCATCTCTGAACCTCCCTGGTACACCTCTCACACTCCTACCTCCACCCAGGTACACCTCCGAGCACTCCTGGGTACACCTCTGACATTCCCAGTTACACCTCTGACACTCCCAGGTACACCTCTGACACTCCCAGTTACACCTCTGACACTCCCAGGTACCTCTGATACTCCCAGGTACATCTGTCCTCCCAGGTACTCCCCAGACACTCCCAGATACACCTCTGACATTCCCAGGTACTCTCTGACACTCCCAGGTACACCTCAGACCTCCCAGGTACCCCAGACACTCCCAGGCACACATCTGGCCTCCCAGGTACACCTCTGACACTCCCAGGAACACCTCTGATACTCTCCAGAACACCTCAGACACTCCCAGGTACACCTCTGACACTTCCAGGTTCACCTCTGACACTTCCAGGTTCACCTCTGACACTCCCAGGCACTACACTCCCAGGTACACCTCTGACACTCCAGGTACACCCCCGACACTCAGGTACACCTCGGCACCCCCATGTACCTCTGACACTGCCAGGTACATCTCCTGGCTCCAGTACCACCTGTGACACTCCCAGGTACATCTTGACAATCCCAGGTACACCTCTTGCACTCCCAGGTACCTCCGATATTCCCAGGTACACCTCCGATACTCCGGTGCCTTTGACACTCCAGAACTCCACTGACACTCCCTGGTACACCTCTGACACTCCCAGGTACACCTCTGACACTCCTGCCTCTGACCTCCCAGGTAAACCTCCTGACACTCCCAGGTACACCTCCGACCTCCCAGAAACACTTCTGACACTTCAGGTACCTCCTTACACTCCTGGTACACCTCTGACACTCCCAGGTACCGTTGACACTCCCAGGTACTCCTCTGACACTCTGGTCCTCTGACTGCTCCCAGGTACTCCTCTGACACTCCCAGTTTTCCCAGTACACCTGACACTCCCAGGTACAGCTTTGACCTCCCAGGTACACCTCCGACACTCCCAGGTACAGCTCAACACTCCCAGTACACCTCTGACACTCCCAGTACCACCTGGCCTCCCAGGCCTCTGACACTCCCAGGTGGCTTGCACTCCCAGGTACATCTGACCTCCCAGGTACATCCCAGCACTCCCAGGTACACCTCTGACCTCCCTAGGTATACCTATGACACTCAGAGAACTCCTCCACTTACTCCCAGGTACCTCTTCCTCCCTGGTTTCTCATCTGACCTCCAGGTACACCTCAGACACTCCCAGGTACACATCTGACACTCCCAGTTACACCCCTGACACTCCCAGGTACACCTCTGACACTCCCAGGTACACCACTCACACTACCAGGTACACTTATGACACTCCCAGGTACTCACGGCTCCCAGGTACTCCTCTGACACTCCCAGGCACACCTCTGATACTCCCAGGTACACCTGAGACACTCCCAGGTACACCGCTGACACTCCCAGGCACCCCTCTGATACTCCCAGGTACACCTCAGACACTCCCAGTTTGCCCCACACTGGGTACACCTCTGGCACTCCCAGGTACCTCTGACTCTCCCAGGTACACCTCAAACACTCCCAGGTACACCTCCGACCTCCAGGTACCTCTGACACTCCCAGGTACACCTCTGACACTCCCCAGGTACACCTCTGACCTCCAGGAACACCTCTGACACTCCCAGGTACTCTGACATTCCTGGTACACCTCCGACACTCCAGGTACACCTCTGACATCAGGTACACCTCTGACACCCCAGGTAAACCTCTGACATTGCCAGGTACCTCTGACACTCCAGATACACCTGGCACTCCCAGTGCATCTCCGACACTCCATTGCCTCTGGCACTCCCAGTGCCTCCACGATATTCAGGTACCTCTGACACTTCAGGTACACCTCTGACACTCCCAAGTACCAATGACATTCCCAGGTACACCTTGACCTCCCAGTTACATGACTCCCAGGTGCAAACCTCCCAGGCACTTCTCCTTACTCCGGTACACCTCTGACACTTCCAGGTACACCACTGACACTACCAGGTACCTCTGACATTTCAGGTACTCTTTGACGCTCC
Source organism: Homarus americanus (assembly GCF_018991925.1). Lineage (NCBI taxonomy): Eukaryota > Metazoa > Arthropoda > Malacostraca > Decapoda > Nephropidae > Homarus > Homarus americanus. The sequence goes on along the minus strand of NW_024739601.1, from coordinate 21,995 downwards.
CAGGTACTCTTCTGACACTCCCAGATACACCTCTGACACTGCCAGGTACACCTCGAACACTGCCAGGTACACCTCAGACACTCCCAGGTACAGCTCAGACACTCCTAGGTACACCTCAGACACTCCCAGGTGCACCTCTGACACCCTCATGTACACCTCTGACACTGCCAGGTACATCTCTGACACTCCCAGGTACACCTCACACTCCAGGTACACCTCTGACACTCACAGGTACACCTCTGACATTCCCAGTTACACCTCTCGACACTCCCAGGTACACCTCTGACACTCCCAGGTACACCTCTGACACCCCAGGTACACCCCTGACACTCCCAGTACACATCTGTCACTCCCAGGTACCCCAGACACCCCAGATACACCTCTGACATTCCCAGCACTCCTCTGACACTCCCAGGTACACCCTGGACACTCCCAGGCACATCTGACACTCCTGGTACACCTCTGACACTCCCAGGAACACCTCTGACACTCTCAGGAACACCTCAGACACTCCCAGGTACACCTCTGACACTTCCAGGTTCACCTCTGACACTTCCAGGTTCACCTCTGACACTCCCAGGCACACCAATGACACTCCCAGGTACACCAATGACACTCCCAGGTACACCGCTGACACTACCAGGTACACCTCTGACACCCCCATGTACACCTCTGACACTGCCAGGTACATCTCTGACACTCCCAGGTACACCTGTGACACCCCAGGCACATTTACGACAATCCCAGGCACCTCTCACCCCAGGTACACCTCCGATATTCCCAGGTACACCTCCGATACTCCCAGGTACACCTTGACACTCCCAGGAACTCCACTGACACCCCGGTACACCTCTGACACTCCCAGGTACACCTCTGACACTCCCAGTACACCTCTGACACTCCCAGGTAAACCTCTGACACTCCCAGGTACACCTCCGACACTCCCAGAAACACTTCTGACACTTCCAGGTACACCTCATACACTCCCCAGCACCTCTGACACTCCCAGGTACACCTGCTGACACTCCCAGGTACTCCTCTTGACACTCCCTGGTACACCCTGACACCCCAGGTACCCTCTCTGACACTCCCAGTTACACCCCTGACTCCCAGGTACACCCCTGACACTCCCAGGCACAGCTTTGACACTCCCAGGTCACCTCCGCCACTCCCAGGTACAGCTCCAATACTCCCAGTACACCTCTGACACTCCCAAGCACACCGCTGACACTCCCAGGCACACCCTCTCAGACACTCCCCTGGTTCAATCTCTTGACACTCCCTGGTTCACCTCTGACACTCCCTGGTACACCTCTGACACTCCCAGGTACACCTCTGATACTCCCAGATACACCTCCGACACTCCCAGTTACACCTCTGAAACTCCCAGGGACACCTCTTACACTCCCTGGTTCTCCCCTGACACTCCCAGGTACACCTGAGACACTCCCAGGTACACCTCAGACACTCCCAGGTACACCTCAGACACTCCCGGGTACACCTCTGACATTCCCAGTTACTCCTCTGACACTCCCAGGGACACCTCAGACACTCCCATGTACATTCCTGATTCTCCCAGGTACACCCCTGACACACACCCCACACACTCCCAGGTACACCTCTGACACTCTCAGGTACACCGCAGGCACTCCCATGTACACCTCTGACACTCTCAGGTACTCCTCTGACACTCCCAGGTACACCTCAGATACTCCCAGGTACACCCCAGACACTCCCAGGTACACATCTGACACTCCCAAGTACACCTCTGACACTCCCAGGTACACCTCTGACACTCCCAGGTACACCTCTGACACTCTTAGGAACACCTCCGACACTCCCAGGTACTCCACTGACACTCCCTGGTACACCCCTGACACTCCCAGGTACACCTCTGACACTCCCAGGTACACCTCAGACACTCCCAGGTACACTCCTGACACTGCCAGGTACACCCCTGACACTCCCAGGTACTCCACTGACAATCCCTGGTACACCCCTGACTCTCCCAGGTACACCTCTGACACTCCCAGGTATTCCTCTGACACTCCCTGGTACACCTCCGACACTCCCATGTACAGCTCTGACACTAAAAGGTACACCTCATACACTCTCTGGTACACCTCAGACACTCCCATGTACACCTCTGACACTCCCAGGTACACCTCTGACACTCCCAGGTACTCCACTGACACTCCCTGGTAAACCTCTGATACTCCCAGGTACACCTCTAACACTCCCAGGTACACCTCTGACACTCCCAAGTACACCACTGACACTACCAGGTACACCTTTGACACTCCCAGATTCTCGTTTGACGCTCCCAGGTACTCCTCTGACAGTCCCAGGTACACCTCTGACACTCCCAGGTACACCTCTGACACTCCCAGGTACACCGCTGACACTGCCAAGTACACCTCTGACACTCCCAGGTACACCTCAGACACTCCCACGTACACCCCTGACACTCAGAGGTACACCTCAGACACATCCAGGTACACATCAGACACTCCCAGGTACACCGTTGACACTCCCAGGTAAACCTCTGACACCCCAGGCACACCTCTGGACTCTCTAAGGCACACTCTGACACCCCAGGTTCACCTTCGACACTTGCGTACACATCTCACACTCCCCACGTACACCTCTGACACTCCCCAGGTACACCCTCTGATAATTTGCAGTACACTCTCTGACACTCCCAGGTACCACTGACACTGCCAGGTACACCTCAGACACTCCCAGGTACACCTGTGACTCTTCCAGGTACACCTCTGACACTAGCAGGTACACCTCTGACACCCCCATGTACACCTCTGACACTGCCAGGTACATCTCTGACACTCCCAGGTACACCTGTGACACTCCTAGGTACATCTCCGACACTCCCATGTACACCTCTTGCATTCCAGGTACACCTCCGATATTCCCAGGTACACCTCCGATACTCCCAGGTACACCTTTGACACTCCCAGGAACTCCACTGACACCCCTGGTACACCTCTGACACTCCCAGGTACACCTCTGACACTCCCAGGTAAACCTCTGACACTCCCAGGTTCACCTCCACACTCCCCAGAAACACTTCTGACACTTCCAGGTACACCTCATACACTCCCTGGTACACCTCTGACACTCCAGGTACACTGCTGACACTCCCAGTACCTCTGACACTCCCTGGCACACCTTGACACTCCCAGGTACTCCTCTGACACTCCCAGTTACACCCCGACTCCCAGGTACACCTCCTGACACTCCCAGGTACAGCTTGACACCCTGCGTACACCTCGACACCCCAGCTCCAATACCCAGTACACCTCTGACACTCCCACCATTGACACCAGTACTCTCTGACACCCGGTACAGCTTTGACACCCCAGGCACATTCCCAGGTACATCTGACACTCGGTACACCTCTGACACTCCTAGGTACACCCCATGACACTCAGAGGAACTCCTCCAACACCCCAGCCACCTCTGACACCCCTGCGTACATCTCTGACACCCCAGGTACACCACCGACACCCCAAGCATACCTCTGATACTCCCAGGAATACCTCTGACAGTCCCAGTTACACCTCCGACACCCCAAGTCACACCCCTGACACCATGCACACCTGTGATGCCCCAGGCACCTGACACCTCCCAGGCACCCCTGACACTCCCAGGCACACCCCTGACACTCCCAGGTACACCTCTGATACTCCCAGGTACACCTCTGACACCCCAGGTTCACCTTGACACCCCAGGTACACCAATGACACTCCCAGGCACACCTCTGACACTCTCAGGTACACCTCACTGACACTATCAGGTACACCTCTGACACTCCCAGGTACACCTTTAACACTCCCTGTACACCCTAACACTCCCCAGGTACACATCCGACACCCTGCACACCGCTGACACTCCCAGGTACCCTCTGACACCCCAGGTACTCCTCTCACACTCCCAGGCACATCTCTGACACTCCTGTACACCCCTGACACCCCAGGTACACCTTAACACTCCCTGGTACACCTCTAACACTCCCAGGTACACATCCGACACTCCCAGGTACACCGCTGACACTCCTGGGTACCCTCTGACACTCCCGGTACTCCTCTCACACTCCCAGGTACATCTCTGACACTCCCAGCCACACCCTGACAATCCCAGGTACTCCTCTGACTCTGCCGGGTACAGCTTACTCCAGGTACACATCTGACACCCCAGGCACACATCTGACACTCCTGTGCACACCTCCGACACTCCTGTGACACCCCTGACACTCCCAGGTACACCCCTGACACTCCCAGGTACACTGATACCCCAGGTACACCTCTGACACCTCTAGGTACACCTCTGATACTCCCGGTACACCTCTGACACATCCAGGTTCACCTTGACACTTCAGGTACACCCTGACACTCCCAGGAAACTCTCTGATACTCCCAGGTACACCTCTGACACCTCCAGGTTTACCTTGACACTCCCAGGTACACCAATGACACTCCTGTGTACTCCTCTGACACTCCCAGGTACATCTCTGACACCCCAGGTACACCTCTGACACTCCCAGGTACGCCTCCTGACACCCCACCCTACACCTCCGACCTCCCAGTTACACCCCTGACACTCCCAGGTACACCCCCTGACACTCCCAGGTACACCCCTGATACCCCAGGCACCTCAGACACCCCAGTCACACCTCAGACACCCAGGCACACCTCTCACACTCCCAGGTACACCTCTAACACTCCCAGGTACACCTCAGACACCCCAGGTACACCTCTCACATCCCAGGTACACCTCTGTCATTCCAGGTACTCCTGTTACAGTCCCTGCATTTCTCTGACACTCCCAGGTACTCCACTGACACTCCCTGTCACACCTCTGACACTCCCAGGTACACCTCATGACACTTCCAGGTACACCTCAGACACTCCCAGGTACATCTTCGCCACTCCCAGGTACACCTCTGCCACTCCCAGGTACACCTGGACACCCCCAGGTACACCCTGACATTCCTTGCGGCACACCCCGACACTCCCAGTACACCCCCTGACATTGCCAGGTACACCTCTGACACTCCCAGGTACACCTGTGACACTCCCGTGTACACGTCCATACCCCAGGTCACTTCTTGACCCTGAGGTGCCTACTCACACCTCTCAGGTACACTCTCAGACACTCCCAGTACACCTCTGACACTCCCAGGTACACCTCCGACACTCCCAGCAACATCTCTGACACTCCAGTGCAACCTCTGCCACTCCCAGGTACACCTCTGACACTCCCTAGTACACCTGCAGTACTCCCAGGTAGTCCAATGACACTCCTGGTACACCTCTGATACTCCCAGGTACACCTCTGACACTCCCAGGTACACCTCTGCACACTCCCTGGCACACCCTGCACACTCCCAGGTACATCTCTGACACTCCCAGGCCACCTCTGACACTCCAGGTGCCACCTCTGACACTCCTGCACATTTCAGACCTCCCAGGTACACCTCAGACACTCCCAGGTACACTGCGGACACTCCCAGGTACTTCCTGACACTCCTGGTACAGCTTTGACACTCCAGGTACACACTCTGGATACTCCAGGCTATCTGACACCTCCCAGCTCACACCCCTGACACTCCCAGGTACACCCCTGACACTCCAAGGCCTCTGATACTCCCAGGTACACCTTACCTCCAGGTTCACCTTGGCCACTCCCAGGTACACCAAATGACACTCCCAGGTACACCTCTGACACTCTCAGGTACACCACAGACACTATCAGGTACACCTCTGACACCCCAGGCACACCTTTAACACTCCCGGTACACCTCTAACACTCCCAGGTACACATCCGACACACTCCTGTGCACACCGCTGACACCCCAGGTACCTCTGACACCCCAGTACCTCCTCACACTCCCAGGTACATCTCTGACACTCCCAGGTACACCCTGACACTCCCAGGCACGCCTCTGACACTCCCACTTGCCACCTCGACCCTCCCAAGCACCCCTGACAACATGTGCTCCTCTGACTCCTCCCGGGTACAGTTTGACACTCCAGGTACCCTCTCACCTCCCAGGTACACCTCTGTCACTCCCAGGTACTCCTGTTACAGTCCCTGGTATTTTGACACTTCCCAGGTACCCACTGACACTCCCTGTTACACCTCTGACACCTGCACACCTCAGACACTTCCAGGTACACCTCAGACACTCCAGTGCACATTCTGACACTCCCAGGTACACCTCTGCCACCCCAGGTACAACCCTGAGACACTCCTAGTACACCCCTGACATTCCCAGGTACACCCCTGACACCTCCCAGGCACACCCCTGACATTGCCAGTACACCTCTGACACTCCCAGGCACACCTGTGACACCCCAGGCACACTGTCCGATAACCCCAGGTACACCCTTTGACATTCCGAGGCACCACTGACACTCTCAGGTACACCTCTGAGACACTCGTACACCTCTTACAATGTGACACCCCAGACACTCCCAGCAACATCTCTGACACTCCAGGGCACACCCTCTGCCACCCCAGGTACACCTCTGACACTCCCAGGTACACCTCAGACACCTGCAGTCCAATGACACTCCCTGGTACACCTCTGATACTCCTGGTACACCTCTGACACTCCCAGGCACACCTCAGACACCCCAGGTACACACCTCAGACACCAGGTACATCTCTGACACTCCAGGTACACCTCTGACACTCCCAGGCACACTTCTGACACTCCCAGGCACATTTCAGACCCTCCCAGGTACACCTCAGACACTCCCAGGTACACCGCGACACTCCCAGGTACCCTCTGACACTCCTCGGGTACAGCTTTGACACTCCCAGGTACACACCCTGACACTCCGGTACACATCTGACACTCCCAGTTACACCCCTGACACTCCAGGTATACCCCGACACTCCCAGGTACACCTTCTGATACCCTGTGCACCTCTGACACCTCCAGGTTCACCTTGACACTCCGTGTGCCACCTAATGACACCTCAGGCCACCTGACACCCCCAGGTACACCACAGACACTATCAGGTACACCTCTGACACCTCCCAGATACACCTTAACACTCCCTGGTACACCCCAACACTCCCAGGTACACATCCGACACCTCCGTACACCGCTGACACTCCCAGGTACTCCTCTGACACTCGGTGGTACTCTCTCACACTCCCAGGTACATCTCTGACACTCCACACCCCTGACACTCCGTACGCCTCTGACACTCCCACTTACACCTCCGACCTCCCAGTTACACCCCTGACAATCCCAGGTACTCTTCTGACTCTCCCGGTACAGCTTTGGACACCCAGGTACACATCTGACACTCCCAGGTACACATCTGACACTCCCAGTCACCTCCGACACTCCCAGTCACACCCCCACACTCCCAGGTACACCCCTGACACTCCCAGGTACACCTCTGATACTCCCAGGCACCTCTGACACCACCAGGTACACCTCTGATACTCCCGGGCACACCCTGACACCTCCAGGTTCACCTTGACACTCCTGGTACACCCCTGACACTCCCAGGTACAACTCTGATAATCCCAGGTCCACCTCTGACACCTCCAGGTTTACCTTGACACCCTGGCATCTCTGACACCCCAGGTACACCTCTGACACTCCCAGGTACGCCTCGACACTCCCACTTACACCTCCGGACCTCCCAGTTACACCCCTGACACTCCCAGGTACACCCCCTGGACACTTCCAGGTACACCTCAGACACCCCAGGTACATCTCTGACACTCCCAGGCACACTCCTGCCACTCCTAGTACACCTCAGACACTCCCAGGTACACCCCTGACATTCCAAGGTACACCCCTGACATTCCCAGCTGCCACCCCTGACATTGCCAGGTACACCCTGACACTCCCAGGCTACACTGTGACACTTCAGGCACACGTCCGATAACCCCCAGGTACACTTTTGACATTCCCAGGTACTACTGACACTCTCGTGGGCTACCTTGCAGACTCCTGCGGTACCTCTGACACTCCCGGTACCTTGACGCTCCCAGGTACCTCTGACACTTCCAGGTACACCTCAGGCACCCTGCACACCTCACACCCTGGTGCCACCTCTCTGACACTCCCAGGTACACCTTTATCACTCCCTGATACACCTCTAACACTCCCAGGTACACATCCGACACTCCCAGGTACACCTCCGACACTCCCAGGTACACCTCCGATACTCCCAGGTACACCTCTGACACTCCCAGGTACACCTCTGACATTCCCAGGTACACCTTTAACACTCCCTGGTACATCTCTAACACTCCCAGGTAAACATCCGACACTCCCAGGTACACCTCTGACACACCCAGGTACACCTCTACTACTCCCAGGTACACCCCTGACACTCCCAGGTACCTTTACACTCCCAGGTACACCCCAGACACTCCCAAGCACAACTCTGACACCCTGGTCAGCACCCCAGACACCCCAGGCACACCTCTGACACTCGCAGGTACTCCTCTGACCTTCCCAGGTACCACCTCAGACATTCCCAGGTACACCCTGGACACCCCAGGTACACATCTGACACTCTCAGGTACACCTTCTGACACCCAGGTACACCTCTGACACTCCAGGAACACTCTTGGCACTCCCAGGTACACCTTGACACTCCCAGGTACACCTTTGATACTCCCGTATACCTCTGACACTCCAAAGTTACACCTCCGACACTCCCAGTTACACCCCTGACACTCCAGGTACCCCTGACACTCCAGATACACCTATGATACCCAGGTACACCTCTGACACTCCAGGGTACACCCCTGACACTCCCAGATACACCTCTGATACTCCCGGGTACACCTCTGACACTCCGGTACACATCTGATACTCCCAGGTACTCCACTGATATCTCCTGTACACCCCTGAGACTCCCAGGTACACCTCTGACACCAGGTTCTCCACTAACACCCCAGGTACCCACTGACACTCTGGTACACCCCTGACACTCCCAGGTACACCTCTGACAATCCCAGGTACCTCTGACACTCCCAGTTACACCTCCGACACTCCCAGTTACACCCCTGACACTCCCAGTTACACCCCTGACACCCCAGGTACACCTCTACACCCCAGATACACCAATGATAATCTCCCAGGCACACCTCTGACACTCCCAGGTACTCCTCTCAGTACCCTGGTCTCCCGACACCCCAGGTACACCTCTGACACTCCCAGGTACACCTCTGACACTCCCAGGTACACCTCTGACTTTCCCAAGTACACCTCTGACACTCGGTGTACACCCCAGACACTCCCAGGTACACCCTAGACACTCCACATACACCTCTGACACTCCTTGTACTCCTCTGACACCCAGTTGCACCCCTGACACCTCCGTTAAACCTCCATACTCCAGTTACACCCCAGACACTCCCGGGTACACCCCTGACACTTGGTGACTCTCTTGACACCCCAGGCCACCCTCTGACACTCCTCAGGTACACCCTGCACACCTCTGGCACACATCTGACACTCCCAGTTACACACCCCTGACACTCACAGGTACACCTCTGACACCCAGGTACACCACCTCACACTACCAGGTACACTTTATGACACTCCCAGGTACCTTTGACGCTCCCAGGTACCTCCTGACACTCCCAGGTACACCGCTGACACTCCCAGGTACACCTCTGGCACTCCCAGGTACACCTCTGACCTCCCAGGTACACCCGACACTCCCGTACACCTCCGACACCCCAGGTACACCTCTGACACTCCCAGGCACACCTCCTGACACTCCCAGGTACACCTCTGACACTCCCAGGAACACCTCTGACACTCCCAGGTACTCCACTGACATTCCCTGGTACACCTCCGACACTCCCAGGCACACCTCTGACACCCCAGGTACACCTCTGACACTCCCGTACACCTCCTCTGACCTCCCAAGTACACCTCAGACACTCCCAGGTACACCCTAGACACCCCACATACACCTCTGACACTCCCTGTACTCCCTCTGACACTCCCAGTTACACCCCTGACACTCCCAGTTACACCTCCGACACTCCCAGTTACACCCCAGACACTCCCAGGCTACCCTCTGACACTCAGGTACTCCTCTGAAACTCCCGTACCTCAGGCACTCCCAGGTACACCCCAGACACTCCCAGGTGCACATCTGACACCTGTTAGCACTCTCTGGATACTCCCAGGTACACATCCGACAGTCCCAGGTACACCACTGACACCTCCCACGTACCCTACTGAGACACTCTGGTACACCTCTGACACCCCAGGTACACCTCTGACACTCCCCGGTACACCTCTGACACTCCCAGGTACACCTCTTCATTCCCTGGTTCTCATCTGACTCCCCCAGGTCACCCCAGACACTCCCAGGCACACCCCAGACACTCCCAGGTACACATCTGACACTCCCAGTTGCCACCCCTGACACCCAGGCACACCTCTGACACTCCCTGGTACACCACTCCACTACCAGTACACCTTATGACACTCCCGGTACTCCTGACGCTCCCAGGTACTCCTCTGACACTCCCGGCACACCTTCTGATACTCCCAGGTACACCTGAGACACTCCAGGCACACCGCTGACACCCGTGCACCCCTCTGATACCCAGGTACACCTCAGACACTCCCAGGTACACCGCTGACACTCCCAGGTACACCTCTGCACCCCAGGTACACCCTCTGACTTCCAGGTACACCTCCGACACTCCCAGGTACACCTCCGACACTCCCAGGTACACCTCTGACACTCCCGTACACCTCTGACACTCCCAGGTACACCTCTGACACTCCAGGAACACTCTCTGACACTCCCAGGTACTCACTGACATTCCTGATACACCTCCGACACTCGTACACCTCTGACACTCCCAGGCACCTCTGACACCCCCAGATAAACCTCTGACATTGGTACACCTCTGACACTCCCAGATACACCTGCATACCTCCGTACATCTCCTGACACTCCCAGGTACACCTCTGGCACTCCTGTGTACACTCTGATACCTTGCGGTACACCTCTCTGACACTTCCAGGTACACCTCTGACACTCCCGGCACCTAATGACATTCCCAGGTACACCTTTGACACTCCCAGTTACACCCCTGACTCCCAGGTGCACCCCTGAGCCTCCCAGGTACACTTTCATACTCCGTGCACACCTCTGACACTTCCAGGTACATCACTGACACTGCCAGGTACACCTCTGACACTTCCAGGTACTCCTTTGACGCTCCCAGGTACTCTTCTGACACTCCCAGATACACCTCTGACACTGCCAGGTACACCCCTCAGACACTGCCAGGTTCACCTCAGACACCCCAGGTGCCAGCCTGCAGACCCTGTGCACACTCAGACACTCCCAGGTGCACCTCTGACACCCTCATGTACACCTCTGACACTGCCAGGCACATCTCTGACACCCCAGTACACCTCTGATACTCCCAGGCACCTCTGACACTTCCCACACCTCAGACACTCCCAGGTACACACCTCAGACCTTCCAAGTAACTCAGACACTCCAGGTCAATCTCTGACACCCCAGGTACACCCTGCCACTCCTAGGTACACCTCAGACACTCCCAGGTACACTTGACATTCCAAGGTACACCCTCTTGACACTCCCAGGTACACCCTGACATTGCCAGGACACCTCTGACACTTCCTAAGTGCACCTGCACACTCTGTGTACACGTCCGATACCTTGGTACATTTTGACATTCCCTAGGTACTCACTGACACTCTCAGTGGCAACCCAGACACCCCAGGTACACCTCTGACACTCCCAGGTACTTTTGACGCTCCCAGGTACTTTCTGACACTGTGCAACCTCATACACCCCAGGTACACCTCAGACACTCCCGGGTACACCTCTGACACTCCTGTACACCTTTATCACTCCCTACACCTCCTAACACTCCCAGGTACACATCCGACACTCCCAGGTACACCTCCGATACTCCCAGGTACACCTCTGACACTCCCAGGTACACCCTCTGACATTCCCAGGTACACCTAACACCCCTGGTACATCTCACCACTCCCAGGTAAACATCCGACACCCCAGGTACACCTCTGACACACCCAGGTACACCTCTACTACCCCAGGTACACCCCTGACACTCCCAGGCACACCTTGACACTCCAGGTACACCCCAGACACTCCCGTACAACCTGACACTCCCAGGTACACCCCAGACACTCCCAGGTACACCTCTGACACTCCCAGGTACTCCTCTGACACTCCCAGGCCCTCAGACACTCCCAGGTACACCCCAGACACCCAGGCCACATCTGACACTTCAGGTACACCTCTGACAATCCCAGGTACACCTCTGACACACTCAGAACACCTCTGGCACTCCCAGGCACACCTGTGACACTCCCAGGTACACCTCTGATACTCCCAGGTATACCTCTGACACTCCCAGTTACACCCTCCGACACTCCCAGTTACACCCCTGACACTCCCAGGTACACCCCTGACACTCCCAGATACACCTATGATACTCCCAGGCACACCTCTAACACCCCAGGTACACCCCCTGACACTCCCAGATACACCTCTGATACTCCCAGGTACACCTCTGACACCCCCAGGCCACCTCTGATACTCCCAGTACTCCACTGATACTCCTGGTACACCCCTGAGACTCCCAGGTGCCACCTCTGACACCCCAAGTACTCCACTCAACACTCCCAGGTACTCCATCACACCCCTGGTACACCCCTGACACTCCCAGGTACACCTCTGACACCCAGGTACTCCTCTGACACTCCCTGGAACACTGACACTCCCAGGTACACCTCTGACACTCCCAGGTACACCCCTGACACTCCCAGATACACCTCTCATACTCCCAGGTACACCTCTAACACTCCCAGGTACTCCTCTGACACTCCATGTTACACCTCGACACTCCCAGTTGGTCACACCCCTGACACTCCCAGTTACACCCCTGACACTCCCAGGTACACCTCTTACACTCCCGGATACACCAATGATACTCCCAGGTACACCTCTGACACTCCCAGGTACCTCTGACACTCCTGGCACACCTCCGACACTCCCAGGTACACCTCTGACACTCCCAGGTACACCTCTGACACCCTGGTGTACACCCTCTGACTCTCTCCTAGGCACACCTCTGACACCCCAGGTACACCCCAGCACACTCCTGGTACACCCTAGACACTCCCCATACACCTCTGACACTTTGTGTACTCGACACTCCCAGTTACACCCTGACACTCCCGGTTACACCTCCGACACTCCCGTTGCACCCTGCACACCTCCCAGGCACACCTCTGACACTCCCAGGTACCTCTGACACTCCCAGGCCACCTCCTCAGACAATCCCAGGTACACCCCAGACACTCCAGGGCCACATCTGACACTCCCAGTTACACCCCCTGACACTCACAGGTACCTCTGACACTCCCGCACACCACCACACTACCAGGTACACTTGCGACACTCCCAGGTACTTTGACGCTCCAGGGTACTCCTCAGACACTCCCGGCACACTGCTGACACTCCTGTACACCTCTGGCACTCGCAGTAAGCTCTGACTTCCCAGGCCACCTCCGACACCCCTGGACACCTCCGACACTCCCAGGTACACCTCTGACACTCCAGGCACACCTCTGACACTCCGGTGCACACCTCTGACACTCCCAGGAACACCTCTGACACCCCAGGTACTCCACTGACATTCCCTGGTACACCTCCGACACTCCCAGGTACACCTCTGACACTCCCAGGTACACTCTGACACTCCCAGGTACACCTCTGACTCTCCCAGGCACACCTCAGACACTCCCAGGTACACTCCTAGACACCTCCCACATACACCTCTGCTGACACTCCCTGTACTCCTCTGTGACACTCCCAGCACCCTGACACTCAGTTACACCTCCGACAACTTGTGCCACCCAGACACTCCCAGGTACACCTCTGACACTCCCAGGTACTCCTTCTGAAACTTCAGGTACACCTCCAGGCACTCCAGGTACACCCCAGACACTCCCAGGTCACATCTGACACTCCCAGTACACCTCTAACACTCCCTGTTACACCTCTGATACTCCCAGGTACACATCCGACAGTCCCAGGTACACCACTGACACTCCCACGTCCCTACTGACACTCCCTGGTACACTCTGACACTCCCAGGTACACCTCTGACACTCCTGGTACACCACTCACACTACCAGGCACACTTATGACACCTCCAGGTACTCCTTTGACGCTCCCAGGTACTCCTCTGACACTCCAGGCACACCTCTGATACTCCCAGGCTACCTGAGACACTCCCAGGTACACCGCTGACACTCCCAGGCACTCCTCTGATACTCCCAGTACACCTCAGACACTCCCAGGTACACTGCTGACACTCCCAGGCCACCTCTGGCACTCCCAGGCACACCTCTGACTCTCCCAGGTACACCTCCTGACACTCCCAGGTACACCTCCGACACCCTCCAGGTACACCTCTGACACCCTGGTCACACCTCCTGACACCCCCTGGTACACCTTCACACACCCAGGAACACCCTGACACTCCCAGGTACTCCACTGACATTCCTGATACACCTCCGACACCCCAGGTACACCTCTGACACTCCCAGGCACACCTCTGACACCCCCAGGTAAACCTCTGACATTGCCAGGTACACCTCTGACACTCCTGACACCTGTGACACTCCGTACATTCTGACACTCCCAGGCACACCTCTGCACTCCCAGGGCTACCTCTGATATTCCCGTGCCACCTCTGACACTTCCAGGTACACCTCTCGACACCCCAGGTACACCAATGACAATCCCAGGTACACCTTGACACTCCCAGTTACTCCTGACCTCAGGTCACCCCTGACACTCCCAGGTACACTTCATACTCCTGGTGTACACCTCTGACACTTCCAGGTACACCACTGACACTGCCATGGTACACCTCTGACACCTAGGTACTCTGACGCTCCCAGGCACTTCTGACACTCCCAGATACACCTCTGACACTGCCAGGCACACCTCAGACACTGCCAGGTTCACCCTACTCCTGTACAGCCTCTGACACTCCCAGGCACACCTCAGACACTCCCAGGTGCACCTCTGACACCCCTCATGTACACCTCTGACACCGCAGGTACATCTCTGACACTCCCAGGTACACCTCTGATACTCCCAGGCACACCTCCGGATACTCCCATGTACACCTCCGATACTCCCAGGTACACCTCAGACAATCCCTGGTTCACCTCTGGACACTCCCGGTTCACCTCTGACACTCCCTGGTTCCATTCCTGACACCTCCTGGTGCCACCACTCCCAGGTGGCACTCTCTGACACTCACAGGTACACCTCTGACATTCCCAGCATACCCTCTGACACTCCCAGGTACACCTCTGACATCCCAGGTACACCTCTGACACTCCCAGGTACACCTCTGACACCCTTGCGTACACATCTGTCACTCCCAGGTACTCCCCGACACTCCCAGATACACCTCTGACATTCCCAGGTACTCCTCTGACACCCCAGGTACACCTCACACTCCCAGGTACACCCCAGACACCCAGGCACACATCTGACACCCCAGTGTACACCTCTGACACTCCCAGGGACACCTCCTGACACTCTCTGTGAAACACCTCAGACACTCCCAGGTACACCTCTGACACTCCCAGGTCAACCTCGACACTTCCAGGTTCACTTCTACACTCCCAGGCACACCCAATGACACTCCCAGGTACACCTCTGACACTCCCAGTGGCCACCGCTGATACTACCAGGCCACCTCTGACACCCCCATGTACACCTCTGACACTGCCAGGTACATCTCTGACACTCCCAGGTACACCTGTGACACTCCCAGGTACATTCCACACTCCCAGGCTACCTTCTTGCACTCTGGTGCACTCTTCCGATATTCCCAGGTACACCTCCGATACTCCCAGGCACACTTCTGGCACTCCCAGAACCCACTGACACCTCCTGGTACACCTCTGACACTCCCAGGTACACCTCTGACACCCTGCGGCCACCCTCTGACCCCCAGCAAACCTCTGACACTCCCAGGTACACCCGACACTCCCAGAGAAACACCTTCTGACACTTCCAGGTACACCCTACACTCCTGGTACACCTGACACTCCTGTGTACACCGCTGACACTCCTGTGTACTCTTCTGACACTCCCAGGTGCCACCTCTGACACTCCCAGGTACACCTCTGACACTCCCAGTTACACCCTGACTCCTGTGTACATTCCCCTTACACTCCCAGGTACAGCTTTGACACTCTGGGTACACCTCTGACAATTCTGTGTACAGCTCCAATACTCCCAGTACACCTCTGACACTCTAAGTACACTCTGACACTCCCAGGTACCCTCTCGACACTCCTGGCACAGCTTGACACCCTCTAGTATCTGACACTCCTGTACATCTTTACCCCAGGTACACCTCTGACACTCCTAGGGTACACCTATGACACTCAGAGGAACTCCTCTGACACTCCCAGGTACACCTCTCTTACACTCCCTGTTCTCATCTGACAATTTGCAGGCCACCTCCTCTGACACTCCTTGTACACATCTGACACTCCTAGTTACACCCCCTGACATTCCCAGGTACACCTCTGACACTCCTGTGTCACCACTCACACTGCCAGGTACACTTATGACACTCTCAGTGTACTCTTTGACGCTCTGGTGTACTTCCTCTGACACTCCCAGGTACACCTCTGATGCTCCCAGGTACACCTGAGACACTCCTGGTGTACACCTCTGACACTCCCAGGCACTCTCTGATACTCCCTGGCCACCTCTGACCTCCCAGGTACACCTCTGATACTCCAGGTGTACACCTTCTGGCACTCCCAGGTACACCTCTGACACTCCCAGGCCACCTCCGACACCCCAGGTACACCTCCGACACCCCAGGTCACCTCTGACACTCCCAGGTACACCTCTGACACCTCCTGGTGCACCTCTGACACTCCCAGAACACCTCTGACAATCCCAGGTACTCCACTGGGACATTCCCTGGTACACCCGACACTCCAGGTACACCTCTGACACCCTGTACACCCCTCTTGACACCCCAGGTAACCTCTGACATTCTGGTACAATTCCTCTGACACTCCCAGATACACCTGCATACTCCCGGTATGCTATCTCAGCATACAATTTGCAGGTCACCTCTGCACTCCCAGGTACACTTCCGATTTTCCTTGTACACTCTACAATTCCAGGTGCTAATTTCTTGATACTCTCAGGTATACCTATGATATTCTCAGGTACACTTTTGACACTTCGTTACACTCTGACTCTTGGGTACAACTCTGACACTCTAGGTACACTTTCTATACTCCCTGCTACACCTTCTGGATACTTTCCAGGTACATTCTACTGACACTGGGCAGGCTACCTCTTGACACTTTCGGTGCCTCTTTGATGCTTCCTAGGTACTTTTCTGGATACTCTCTCAGACAGCACCTTGACACTGCCAGGTACACTCGTGACACCTGTGTACAATTCTCAGACACTCCTGTGTACAGCTCTGCATACTCTCGGTGTGATACCCCGGTCCCTGACACCCCATGTGCACCTCTGACACTTCCAGGTACATCTCTGGAGCTACTCAGGTACACTTCTGATGCCCCTGTACACCTCCGATACTCCCCATGTACACCTCCGATACTCCCAGGTACACCTGACACTCCCTGGTTCACTCTCTGACACTCCCTGTTCACCTCTGACACTCCCGGTTCATTCTCTGACACTCCCTGGTACACCTTCACACTCCCAGGTACACCTTGGATAATTCACAGGTACACCTCTCTGACATTCCCAGTTACACCTTCTGACATCCCAGGTACACTTCCTGACACTTGTACACCTCTGACAATTTGGTACACCTCTGACACTCAGGTACACACTGTCACTCCTGTGTACTCTGAGACACTCCCAGAGTACACCTCTGACATTCCCAGGTACTCCTTGACACCCCAGGTACACCTCCTGTGACACTCCCAGGTACACCTCAGACACTCCCAGGCACACATCTGACACTCCAGGTACATCCCCCTGACACTCCCAGGAACACTTCCCTTGACACTCGGAATACCTCAGACACTCCTGTGGTACAATTTCTGACACTTCTGTGTTCACCTCTGAGCACTTGGTTCACTTTCTAATACTTGGCACACTATGACACTCAGGTACACCTTTGACACTCGTGTACACTGCTGACACTACTAGTGTACACCCTCTGGACACCCCTGCCACCTCTGACACTGCCAGGTACATCTCCTGACACTCCTGCAGGTCACCTGTGACACTCCCAGGTACATCTACGACACTCCCAGGTATCACCTCTTGCACTCCTGTGTACACCACATATTCCCAGGTACACTCTTTGCATCCCAGGTCACCTCCGATATTCCCAGGTGTACACCTCCCGATACTCCCTGGTACACCTTGACACTCCCAGGAACCCACTGACACTCCCTGGTACACCTGACACCTCCAGGTTCACTCCGACACTCCCAGGTACTCCTCTGGACACTCCCAGTTACACCCCTGGACTCCCAGGTACACCCCCACCCTGCACAGCTTGACACTCCTAGGTACAATTCCGACACCCCAGGTACAGCCTTCCAATACTCCCAGTACACCTCTGACACCCCTGGTACAACTGCTGACACTCCTGCGTACCACTCTGACACTCCCGGGCACAGCTTTGACACTCCCAGGTACACACATCTGACACTCCCAGGTACATCTGACACTCCCAGTACACCTCTGGACACCTTAGGTACACCTAGCGACACTTGTAGAGTGAACTCCTCCGACACCCAGGTACACCTCTGACACTCCCAGGTACATCTCTGACACCCCAGGTACACCACTGACACTCCCAGGCATACTTGATACTCCCAGGAATACTTGACAGTCCCAGTTGCTACCCGACACTCCCAGTTACACTCTGACACTTCCCAGAAAGGCCTGTGATGCTCCCAGGTACGCCTCCGGGACACTCCCAGTTGCCACCCCTGACAATTCTCCAGGCTACCCCCTATACCCAGGTACACCTCTGATACTCCTGTGCAGGCTGGCCCTCTGGACACCTCCAGGTTCACCTTTGACAATTCTGCAGGTACCCAATGACACTTCCTGTACACCCCTGACACCTAGTGTACACCCTGACACTCCCAGGTACTCCTCTGACACTCCCAGGTACCTCTCACACTCCCAGGTACACTCTGACACTCCCAGGTACACCCTGACACTCTCCGGCACGCTCCGACCTCCCACTTACACATCCGGACCCCAGTTACACCCTGACAACCTGCGTACTCCTCTGACTCTGCCGGGTACAGCTTTACATTTCCAGGTCACATCTGACACTCCGGGTACACCCCTGACACTGCGCCTCTGACACTCGCGTACTCTCTCACACTCCCAGGTACATTCTTGACACTCCCAGGCTACCTCGACACTCCTGTACGCCTCTGACACCCTACTCACATCCACCCTCCCAGTTACACCCCCACACCCCAGGTACTCCTATCACACTCCCAGTACTCATCTGACACTCCCAGTTACACCCTCCGACACTTCCCAGTTACACCCCTACACTCCCAGGTACACATCTGACACCAGGTCACATCTGACAATTCCAGTTACACCTCCGACACTTGTGCCAGCACCTCGACACTCCCAGGTACACCTCTGACACTCCCAGGTCACCTCTGGATACTCCTGTGTGCACCTCTGACACCTCCAGGCTACCTCTGGATACTCCTGGTACACCTCTGACACATCCAGGTTCACCTTTTGACACTCCCAGGTACACCTCTCGGACACTTCTGTGCCACCTCTGATACTCCCAGGTACACCTCTGACACCTCCAGGCTTACCTTGACACCCCAGGTACACCAAATGACACCCCAGGTACTCCTCTGACACCCAGGCACATCTCTGACACTCCCAGGTACACCTCTGACACTCCCAGGTACTCTGATACCCCAGGTACACTCCCTAACACTCCCAGGTACACTCCCATACCCAGGTACACCCTCTCTACACTCCCAGGTGCACCTCTTGTCACTTCCCAGGTATTCTCTCGGGCAGTCTCCTCGGTATTTCACTGACAATTCCCAGGTACTCCTCTGACACTCCTCGTTGCACATCTGACAATTCTGTGTACACTCTCAGACACTTCCAGGTACACCTCAGAGTCTCTATGTGCATCCCTGGACACTTGTGTACAATTCTCTGCTACCTCCTGGGTGCTACCAGACACTCCCAGGTGCACCCCTGACACTCCCAGGCCACCCCCGACACTTCAGGCACACCTTGATACCTCCAGGTACACCTCTGATACTCCTAGTAATTCCTTGTGACACTCCCTAGGTACTCTCTGACACTCCTGTGCCACTTTCTGCCACCCTGGTGCGTACCCTGACACTCCCAGGTACAATTTCAGACACTCGTGTGTTCATGACACTTCCCTGGTATACCTCTGATACTCCCAGGTACACCTTCTGACACTTGTGTCATCACCTGTGACACTCCCAGGTACACTTGACAATTGGTACACTTCGACACTCTGTGTACACCTCTCTGACACTCCTAGGTGTGCACCCTCTGACACTCCTGGTTACATTTCTGACCCTCCCAGGTACACCTCGTGACACTCCCAGGCACACCTGTTGACACTCCAGGTACTCTCTGGACACCCCGGGTACAGCTTGACACTCCCAGGTACACACCTGACAATTCTGTGTACACATCTGACACTCCCAGTTACACCCCTGACACCTTGCAGGCCAATCTGACACTCCTGCACACCTCTGATACTCCCAGGCCACCTCTGAAACTTCCAGGTACCTTTCGCACCCCAGGTACCCACAATGACACTCCCAGGTACACTTGACACCCCCAGGTACACCACAGACACTAACAGGTACACCCCTGACACTCCCAGGTACACCTTAACACTCTCGGTGCCACCCCCAACACTCCCAGGTACATCCGACACCTCCCAGGTCACCGCTGACACTCCTAGGTACTCTCTGACACTCCTGTACCTCTCACACCCCAGTACACATCTCCTGACACTCCCAGGTACACCTCTTGACACTCCCAGGTACGCCTCTGACACTCCTTACCTTCACCTCCTACCTCCCAGTTACACCTCACAACTTGGTGTCTCTGACTCTCCTGGGTACAGCTTGACACTCCTGGTACATCTGACACTCCTGGTACACATCTGACATCCCAGTTACACCTCGACACTCCCAGTTGCTACCCCTGACACTCCCAGGTACAATTTCTGACACTCCCAGGTAAACCTCTCTGATACTCCAGGTACACCTTCTGACACTCCAGGTACACCTCTGATACTCCCGGGTACACCCTGGACACCTCCAGGTCATCCTTTCTGACACTCCTGGTACACCAATGACACTCCCAGATGGCACCTCTGATAATCCCAGGTACACCTCTGACACCTCCAGGCTTTCCTTCCTGACACCTTTGCACACCTACGATACTCCCAGGTACCTCTGACACTCCTGGAGTATTCCTGACACTCCCAGGTACACCTCTGACACTCCCAGGTACGCCCTCTACACTCTGCTCTACACCTCCTGACCTCCCAGTTACACTCCCCTGACACTCCCAGGTACACCCCTGACAATTCTGTGTGTACACTTCTGGATACCCCAGGTACACCTCAGACAATTCCTGTGCCACCCTTGCACACTCCCAGGCTCACCTCTCACTCCCAGGTACACCTCTAACACTCCCACACCTCAGACACTCTGGTGCACCTCTCACACTCCCAAGTATACCTCTGTCACTCCCAGGTACTCCCGGTTACAGTCCCGGTACTTCCGACACTCCCAGGTACTCCACTGACACTCCCTGGTTCACCTTCTGAGCAATTGAACGTAAAGTGGCTGA
>NW_024739600.1:0-41184 GCF_018991925.1 Homarus americanus | reverse complement strand
ATAGGTACTGAAGATCTCACATACCACAAAATACAGTATCCATTCTTTCCATAAAAACATTGGAAGGTGACAGGTGTGAGTTTTGATAACTCATGCTGACCTTACCTCCACACGACATTACAGTACTGTACAGTAGTTTTGAATCATTTGAATGAACTCAGTTTTTATCTGGCAAAATTTATATCAGGTGAATCATATGTTTTGTCGTGTTAACACAAGTTTGGAAAGAAATAACTGGGTTTCTCACTTCAAAGGTTCTGTTATTCAATTATAATTTTGAATTATTCTGTAAGTCTAAATCATGGTAGATATACCTCACATCATTAATTTGGAGGGAAATAAAATTTATTAAGTCATTATTGGATTTAATAGTACACTGCATAATAATTTTGGTATGCAGTATTTAATGACATAATTCTGCAAAAATAGTTTACAAGGCATAGATTGTTGGATCTGTTAATCTCTTCTTTTTGACAACTCCTCACACAGCCTGGGAGCGTATAGTCAGCTGTCATGTGCAGGAGATACAGCTGGGTGTCGTGTGCATGTGGATCAACACCTGGTATAAATGTTGGAGCAGACCTTCAGGAGCACCAGTGGTCGCCAACATCCACAGTTGACTCCTACGACAACAACAGACGCCATGAAGTTGTTGGTTCCTCTATCACTGTTGCCCTCGCCTCGCGTCCAGGTGACACTCTTACCATTATCTTAGTCTATTGACTCAGCTCTATTGTTTCTGTGTCTCTGTAGACATATGGAGGTGTAATGTAATTGTGATGAGTAAGTTGAGTGTGTTTTTATAAAGCCTTATGGTCAGACCAAGGTTCATGATACATTTTAGGTGTTACAGTTCAGTTATTAACAAATTAGCAAAAGTAATCATAGCAAACTCTCCAATTCATTGCATGACTGATGTTAGTACATAATACTGTCCTGTACTGTAGTCACTAACAATGCTCCTGTTTCCTGAGGCAGCTGCTAACGATGGCCTGATGGTCTGTTATTATGGTCTTGGGCCGGTACAGACGGGTAATGCAAGTTTGATGTTGAGGCCATTGATCCTGCCATTTGTACCCTCATGTTTGATTTGCTGGTCTTGGCAGTGACAATAAGATCAAGGTAAATATGTCCTTACTAAATTATCTTATCTTCCTCTATGCATGTACTGTACAGTGGAGAATGAAGTATATTCCCAACTGAGGCCAAGTATATTGAAACCTGGCAGGATTTAACTGGAAGCATTACTGAGACTACATGTGTGTGTCGAATGGTTCTATGAAGCATTTGTCAAAACCTGCAAAATGCTCCATTCTCTCACTGTACATGAATCAAGTGCAGGACTCAATATTTAGATGGCCATTGCTTTTGTTCTTATCTACTCATAAATCACTAATTCAGCTGTCATAAGTCGAAAATGCGAAAATAATAAATAAAAATCTAAAATGGGTGTCTTTTTTCTTCTCAGCACCACAAAACTCTCACTTTTATGCTTGCCAGCCATTTTAAAGGAATTACAAACAAAAATTTTGCATTTCACAGTCGCGATCACTAACGCGACTCAAAAATACGAATTTGAAAATATTTTTTCACGACTGTGCGGTCGATAAATCAGGTCGTAAGTAGGAGTACCTGTATAAACAGTCTCTCCTCAACTTCACATATTCGACTTATGGCAACCGGACATACGACAGCCTGTCTCTCCTTCTGCTTCATCCAATTAATGGAGTCTCCATACTTAATTAAAAATTATTGGGCCCTGTGCATTCAGCTGACTACATTGAAGGTAAGTGCACAGTAACCTTTATTAATTTTTCATTATTGATTACTTTTACTGTGCTGTATTTCATTTTAGAATTTCTATGCACTATTTTCGCCTTTTCGACTTACGACCAAATCAACTTATGACCTGGTCGTCGGATTACCCTCCGTCGAAATAGAAGAGATTGTACCCTATATAATTGTTATACAGTATTTATTATTACTTACACAAAAACACTCTGAGTTGCCCTTATATATTCTTGGGCAGAGGAAACTATGGGCAAGTTTCTTTATTCCATTGAGGACCTGGATGTTGGCAGTTGTCGTCTTCTTGGATTATTCCTAACACTGGGTCATACGTGGTAACTTTTTGGTGCAGAGTGGTTGTTTTGTTGTCCAACAGCTTCTGCTCTAAACAAATTCGTCTTGGTGGCCCCAAGACCGCCTGTCTCGAGCATGATGGGCATCCATTATTTTTATTATCTTGAATATTGATTACATTATAGTTTCTTATGCAATATATTTTTGCATTCATTTTTGGGACTTCATTTCCGCATCTTTGTGGTGTGTAGATTATTATAATATTTTTCTTTTTCTATCTTTAATTTTTTACACTTATTTTTTACCCCAGGCCTCCTTTGGGTCAGTGACCTGTGCCCAGGTGGGCTATTCCCCATAAAAAATAGGCTCTAGTACAGAACAGTATTCATAATGTTTGGTTTACAGGTACTGACCCATGGAGAGCTGTGTAAAGACTCTGGTGCAAGTTTCACAACAGGTTCACCGCCTAAAGCGAGAACACTAATCTAGTCACCATCTTGGCCGCCGGGCGGCTGGAAACGAGGATCCCCAAGTACTCTGCTGTTAGTATCTCATTTTCCACTGTTCCAGAACACATTTAAACAACTCAGTTTATGTGTGTTAGTCATGTAACAATGAGCAAACTAGTAGAGTGTAATATCCAAATACATCACAAATCTGTAAATGTACTTTGTCAAGCTGAAGTATTTAAAGTTTTCTGGTCTCAGATGTCTAGCAGTGCTTCCACGAGAAGATCTTCTCGACTCTCTATAGAGCTGTTGAAGGAGCACAATTTCGATGGTCTGGACATGGACTGGGAGTACCACACAGCGCGGAGGCAAGCCAGAGACAAAGTGAGTCACTGACTGTTGTGTCAACATTAACATTTGCACGACATCTGCTGAAGTTAACACTTATCTATTCTATACAATATGATTGAATAACATAAATATGAATAACATAAATATTAATAACATAAATATTAATTGAA
This sequence comes from Homarus americanus, assembly GCF_018991925.1. NCBI lineage: Eukaryota > Metazoa > Arthropoda > Malacostraca > Decapoda > Nephropidae > Homarus > Homarus americanus. The sequence continues at coordinate 38,132 of NW_024739600.1, read as the reverse complement.
TAACTTATTACCAATATTTTACATCTTTGATAAGTTGTAGAGACCAAAGCCCCAAGTGATCATGGAAGCGTTTATGACAGACCAGAATCACTGACATATGGTGTTGCTGCTCACAGGTGAACTTCATTAGCCTTCTGTCAGACTCTCAACGGCGCTTACACGCTAATAACATGATCCTGACGGCAGCTGTGTCAGCCGGTAAGTCACCATCGACCCGCCTATGATATCCCGGTATGGCTAAGCATCTTGATATCGCTAACCTGATGGCATAATGACCTGCATGGTGCCTGGGACCCTACACCCACCACCAGCGTCTGGCTCTACCAGTACCCCGACGACACGGAGATAATGTTCAATCTCAACCAGGTGAGTCACCGCCTCTGATTCCACCATGATGCACACAACCCAATTTTTGTCTTAGAAGTTAATACAGTAGGTGCTAAGAAAATACCATTGTTATTTATATGTTGTTAAACTGGGAAATTGACACATAGCTGCATATTAATAGGGTTGTGTCTCACAAAAAAATGCTCAGTATCAAATTACAACCACTGCAGAGGTGGATTCGGGGTGTCCTAGGTTCTGGACCTTCCTTCACCAGAAAATTCCAATACTTTTTCTTTAATGCAGTATAGGTATTGTATCAGGCATTTTGTATAACAAAAAGTAATTAATGTTGACCTCAGAATATTTCCTACTATCTAGTGCACATGGCTTCAAATGGCCTCAAAATACCCATGATATTGGTCAGAGGGCTTACAGCCGAAAATTCAGCGGGATGATTTTCCGGCACCCGAAAAATTCGATGAGGATTTTTTCCGGTTCGAGGATGATGTAATGGACAATTTCTGAACTTCTGAGAACATTTTTCCCATTTCGGAAAATTCCGGCAATGAGGATTTTCCGGCTTTGAGAGACTTCGTCGTTACTCCAGAAATCTCATTCCCGGAAGTCTTTGCACCAATTGTTCCGCTAACGGAGATATCACTGTATATATGGAGTCGTAATTTTTATATTTTTGCTGTCAAATATTATTAATTTGCTGCCCGTTATGTACAGTACATAATATTCTTTTATCCCAATAGCTTTTTGGATTTTTACCATTACTGTGATTCTTGTTAGGTTAGATTAGGTTAGGTCATAAAAACACCAAAATAAACTTGTAAATATCTCTGCACCAATTGGGGAAATGGGATAAAAATTTAACCATAAAATTTTTGGAAATACCATTTCAATGCTCAAATGTAACTTAAAATAAATAAAATAAAATATTAAACTATAAAAATGAGAAGAAGAATGAGGGAAGTAAATTTAATTTGCAGAGATGGGAAGTACAGTATGGTGGTTGGATAACTGACCTCGGCAGAAACTTTCCTCCTCTCACACTTGAGGTTCACACCCATTAGGAACAACATTATAATGTCATCATAATTCTATATTATTTAGGTTTAGTTGTGGCTGGGTTTAACAAACAATATTGTTAAATAATAAATTTTTCCAAAAATTCTATGAAGTATTGAGGTCCCGAGGTTACGAACGGTTCCGCTCCTGAGGACTGCCCTTGTCAGACTTTGTACGTAAGTTGAACACATGCTATGTGCATACTGCACTTACAGAATTTTTTAAGTCTCACCATATCATAGCCTAAGTCTTATATACATCAAATCATTGAATTTAAGAGAAAGGAAGAAAATAGAATGACAAAATACAGTACAGTATTACTCGCTTTTACACGGTTTCATTCTTCCATGATTTATCATTTACCCTTTATCATTACCGGCACCTTGCTAGAACCAGACTTTCACTTTCAGCCGCATCTACTCATATATCGCCAGAAGTATATATAATTATTTTTTTATTTAACTCATAAAATTATACAAATTATCTTCGCCAGAATATAATTTACATTGCTGAATTTACAATATGATGATCATTTTGAATATAAATATCATGGATTTTGCATTAGACATACAAATTTTAGATTCAATATTTTATCTTTTGTGCAAAATATATGAAGTTTACATTCAAAATATTCCCTGACCTGCAAGGAATCCAGAACAATTTATCCTAACTTTAGTCTGAGGTATTATTTATTACTAAACGTTAAAATTCAGTGGTTTCTCAGAGAGGTAGGAGCTAGTGAGCTGGGAAAGAAAAGGGGGATTGAGTCCATTATTTGAATAGACATTAACCTGGCGACTGTATTTCTGTTAAATATTAATTGTGTGAGCATACCATATATAAAATTTAGATATGTTTTACTACATCATAGGTATGTGTCGGAAAGTGGAGTTTGGGGTCGGGCCAGTCTCTATTGGAATTAATCCCATATGTTCTGTTGTTCACTTTCCGCGGTACCTGTGGGTTCAATTGACCACGTAAATGGGTACTACTGTAAATGAGAGTAAAAAATAAGTCATCGGGTATATAAAATGCTGTAAATTTCAAGTTTAACCTCATTCATGTTGGTGGATGTTCCAACTCGGGGACCCCATGTACTCAACCCCGGACGAGTTATTGAGTCGTATTAAATTATTGGTTCTTTGTTTACATAGTGCGAACAGCTGACCAACCAGCTAGCCAGGAAGGAGCTGTTTATGTAATATAGAACTATTTTTGTATTTATGTCTTACTGTATTTTTTAATGTACTGTATTATATACAGTATAATATTTAGTGTTTAATAAAGCAGTGTTGGAACAGTTTAGAGTACTATACTGTAACTTTTTAGGTTCCAGAACCAAACTACTGAACTGTACCTGTAATTATTTCCATTTAAATCCCATAAACTAATGTTTATGATTTGATAATTCACAATGTCTTCTGGTACCTAACCCATAAATTATTGAGACTCCACTGTATGAGAAAATGATTCAAAACAATGACAAAGTGTCATCACCTCAGTGTAATGATGTGTTTGCAGGACTTGCTGTGAGGTACTGATAGACGGTGGAATGCCAAGCACTAAGATTGTATTGGGTGTCCCTCTGTACGGTCGCTGCTGGAAGCTGGACTCTAACACAGAGGAGCATGGCTACTATGCTCTGCTAGGAATCCAGGACCTGCAGGACCCTACACCAGAACTCCCGGATTTTTAGGATACAACGAGGTAATGAATACTAGTGAAAGTTTTTCAAACTTGCATGTAAGTGATGACGGGAGAATGTATTTTATTTACCTACCTCAGAAGACGCTGCATCGCGGGAAGACGACCCTGATTTGGAAATGTAATTTCGGAAAAACTTTTTATACTTAATAACCGACACCAGTAAACCATTGCTGGATATACAGCCCTTGGCACAAGTACGCACAACCTCTTTGAATAATCATCACTTAGAACTGCTTATGAGTCGTCATTTTCATAAATTTTTATAAAAATCTAGCGGCTGTAGTGTTTACATTCTCTTGATTTTGTCGGGTATGACAATGACGAGAAATATTTTCCATTCGTGGTAAGCAAATAAACATGTATATCACTGTCTAAAGAAAAGAATAAAATTTTGTTTCATGAAGCTTAAACACCAACAAGCAGTTCCTTTGAAGTCATCCACCCCTGTGTTTGCTGCAAACCTTCTTGCTTCCAAAATTATCATCTTCTTAGTCACCGAAAACCCAAGTTTTTGGTCTAATATTTTTTCTAAGTATGGCCATTTTGCTGGTACTATATGAAGATTATGTTTGTTTATTTGTTTTTTAATTCATCCTGCTGCTTCCTCCACTGGTGAATCATCTTCTCAGTAGGTGGTGGTCCGAATTTTCTCTGTTGCCCTGTTTCCAAGTTCTTTGGCATATCGCACTACTTCAAGTTCAAATGCTATATTATGTTTGTCACCTTGATACACCTACCATAGATGAGGGAGATAATTTGCAGGAATGAAATGGCTTTGACACCAGTGAAGGCCTGGTAGTGATGGAACAAAGTTCTAGACACTCAAGTGTGAAGAAACAAAATTCCTGCACTTTAAGACCAGCAGACAACCTTTTAATTTCAATAGATGGCTCAAGACCACTGCCATTAGTAAACAAACCGCACAGCAACAAGGGTTGTGTAGCTGCAGCCTTTGTTTTTATTTTTACCTACTAAGTAAATAATCGTATTTTTGCAGTATTTCAACAATATAGTTAAATCATATGTTTTATAGTATAGAGAATACTTGTAATTGCTAAGTAATGAGGTAACAGTTTTGTAAGGGGCTGATTTCAGTTGACCCTAAGAAACCCCACAAACCCATAACTAGGGCCGGAAGACTATGGTAATTTTCAAGTTATTTTTAATAAAAAAATGCGTCTTTCTACGCCGCAAAATATGGTACATGAAAATTACATGACTCATCAGAATAACATGATCACTGTCTTAACAATCTAACTTATCTCTGGTGCAGATCTGTGAGTTCCAGAAGAAAGAGAATAACTGGGTGGTAGAGATAGCACCAGGTATGAAAGAGCCCTACACCTACAGCTACAGCCACAGTAGAATCCTGGTGCTCTTACGATGACCATGACTCTGGCCGAGAAGGTAAGAGAAATTGAGACTGTGGCATTTAGTGACCAGTTAGCTCTCAAAGACCCACAAAAGGTTATTCTTTGTTTCATAATTTATAGATTCTGTATCATAGCATGGATTCAGGTGACTATCTTCCATATTATTAACAATGATAAATATTTTTTAGGCCAACTATGCAAAGAGCAAGAACCTGGCCGGTATGATGGTCTGAGAGTTGAGACGACGACTTCCATGGTATATGGTCGCCCCTTCGACCTATCAAGACTCTGAGGGAGACGCTTACTGGTGGTGACATTCCTACACCACCCACACTACCCACCACTACCATTGTAAGTCTAACCAGTCGGGTAACCAATAGGAACCCCAATAGCTTTGCGCCCATAAACCAAATCCTATTTATTAAAAATCTTGATCAACACAGCACCCAACTTGGACCCACTCCCACTCCATGGATCTTGCTAGTTTTACACAAACATACGTAGATATTTTGTTTCTTATGTTCAGCTTAATATGATCTTATACATTTCTTTACTAATGAACCTATCACCAGGACCTGCGCACCCCTACCACTGCTCCTCTTCCCTCCTGATGACAATTGTTCAAGACCTGGCATCAATGCTGACCCTGAGAACTGCCACCACTACTACCTCTGCACTGTGGTGAGTGTTGATAATGCAGAAGTTAATTCAAAAGTGCCAGGTGTAGTTTAATTTAGATTTCAATTATAACAATAGGAGATAGAAGTATTTAAATTTTTGATGAAGGTTCACCTTATCATTAAATGTCTAAAAAAATCATTATTGAAGAAGAAACATTAGCTTGATCAGTGTTTAGCCCTAAGCCCTGGGTTGGGGTGCTGCTGGCATCTCCCCCTGCAGGATAAATTGAGAAAAAATTTACAAAAATAATAATAGAAAATAGGCAGACGTTCTAGAACGTCACCCGGCCTAAGGGTTGTCATTCACAAGTCACTATCTATCCACAACTTATATTTACCTGTGGTCTTCACTTCTGGCTGTATGGAACTCACCTATCTAGGCATGTATGCTTTGTATGGACTCCTGTACTTTCATCTAAGGTGGATAGTTATGGATATCAAACCTGTATTGTGTGTGTGTGTGTGTGTGTGTGTGTGTGTGTGTGTGTGTGTGTGTGTCACCTAGAGCTATATCTGATGTATCAGGTTTCTAGTATGCTGTAATTGAAAATAAATTTATCCAAACTTTTTTCTTATCTAGTTACAGATTATAATCTTTTCAGATTAAAATTGAATTACAGTATTAATACATATAACATGCTGTGCTAGCATACATGAATATATTATTATATGAAGTCTTCTTGTGGCAGAGTGTTGACAACACATATAGTGCATAAGAGGAGCTGTGTGCTGCAGGCACACTTTTCAACCCCAATGCCAGCATCTGTGACTGAAGATGCTTGGTGCTATCGGCAGTGGCATCTGCAAAAATGACTGTCCTTGAACATCTCGCCTCCATCATCATACCATCCTCAACATGTCCCCTACATAGCTTTACTGTTACACCTTGAACTGTGCTTGTGTATGGCAACAATGAAGTCCATATATTTCCTGCTCGGTGACTAACACTTACCATAGACTGGATGCAGGGAGTGCCCAATAAACTTACCTGAGTTCCTTCCAGGGCAAATCAGAATCCAATAAACTCAGCAACGTCATACTTCTCTCAGGTAGTGTTTCATGAGCACTGGTTATCTCTGTTGAGATGATTTATTTATATGTATATTAGGAGTAAGGTATTATTTTCAAGTACTGCATTGAATAAACTCATCTTTTGAATTTTTTCTTCACTTTTCAACCTTATAAAGTAAGTTTCAGAAACAACAAACAAATACAACATTACTCTTATCATAACAATTTACAGTCCTTCAAACACTGTACTGTTATTCCATATCAAAACATGGAGTACAAACAAGATCCACTCACTGTACATGATATGTTCCTTAAAACCTGTATGGTATGTTAACTGCATAGTAATATTGCCTTTAGCAAAATCCTTTAACCGAACTGCCTGATAGCCGGAATTGAAATTGGCTCGAATTTTCCAGAAAATTCGGATTTGGGAGCGCTTAAAGTGCACATCTGGAAAATTACTAGAAATTTTCCCAGTACAGGAGTACCTGAAAATTTCAGGGATGAGGATTTTATTTTGGTGAGAGATGAAAATCAGGCACATCGAATTGAGAAAAATTTTTCCGTACCTTGAAAATTCTGGGATGTGCATTTTGCCCATGTTTGAGATGAAATAATAAAGCATTCTGGAAAATAACGAGAAATTTCCTGTACCTGGAAAAATTCCGAATGGGGAATGCTTTTCGAGTTTCTGCACAACGATGTAATGCAATTTCGACATTTCGAGAAAATTTTCCGGTACCTGGAAAATTCGGGGATAGTGAATTTTTTCTAGGTTTGGAGGTTGTCTCTGACCCTGAAATTTCTCATTCCTGGAAGTGCCCTGCACCAATTGTTCAGCAAACTATATAGTGTACATGTATACTATCAAACACAATGGGGATCCTACACAAACCATTGGCCTCCTTCCCCAACCATGGCCACTATTAATTATGGTAACCATCAGGTTGCTTAGGTTACTCAAGTATAAGTATAAAAGGAATTTCTACTTTACAAATGAAAAAGTATTCTGAGTGCCTCAAGCTGTGAATTGGGTATCTTGGAATCTCAGAGAATTGACAGAATTAAAAAAAAATATAGATATAAAACAACTGGGTGCAGCAGATGATCCACAATTGTGATGGTGCTGCCGTCTGCACTTGGTGAACAGTTTTCAGTTATGTTTCTGGCAGAATTGGCTTGTAGTTTTATAGACTTGTGTACAACATAAAATATCTTGAAGTGCCCAGGATTGATATTTGGAACCAAATCTGTATTTGAAATACAGGAATGAGCATTTGCTTGGGGTTTTGTTGACATAATGATGGCATGCTTAACCTTTTTCAACTGTTCCTGGTTCATTCCTGGATCAGGCATGAGAAGGTGTTACTCAGTTCATAAGCTATGTTCATAAATGATAACAAGCATTCAGTTTAACTAAAATTTCAGTATTGATTATTACTCAAACAACTAATCAGTTTGCCAGTTCAATGTAGCAAGTTAATATGGATGAAAATAAGGTGAAATAAGTTCTGTATAAATATTAAGTCCTTCTTTAATCCAAGTGAACTTGGTCCATGAATGATGAGGATGTGCACCAAGCCAAACAACCTTTAATTCCCCAAAATGTACAGTAAGTGTTCGCTAACGCTGGGGTTACGTTTCTAAAACGCGACGTTATATGAAACGACGTTGCTCGATATTCTCCTCATAAGAAATAACCCTGTAGATTTAATGTGGGAGTATGTTCCTGAGCCCTCTGCCCCATGAAATACATAACATATTCATTTTTGGTCTCTAAAGTTTAGCGACAGCAACGAAACAACATTAAGCAGGACAATGTTAAGCGCTGACTTACTGTATTGTCAAATCTGTATAATAGGGCAGATCTGGTTAACGTGATTCATTTTATTTCTCATCATAAATTGTTTACTTTTAAAGGATCATGATACAGTACTTTATCTATTCATATTATTGTCATCATTTCATTCTTTCTCCATATGTTCTGAGGTGGATTGTGTACTAACACAAACTTTATGTAATGGCCACAACTGAAGGCTATCAGGGCCCTAACACTACATACAGTATAGGTGGTCTACCTAACACACTTGTTACATGGGCCCCATGGTCAAACACCCTCTTCACTATTCTCTTTTGTATCCTTCTTGCATATCCATACCACCACAACAAAGCTCTCTTCACCACATTCCACAAGATGCAATGTTGGCTTTCTCTGTCAATGTAAGTTCACGTAAATTTCACTATTTCTTACTCATTCCATTTTGGTTACCTCATCTTACATGTATCTCTCTGATAACCCATCTCTGTAGCTTGAATTTGTGGATATTTTTTCCTCTAAATCAATGTTATACTCTCTAAGTTAATATAGGAAGTATTATACCATCTCAGAGTCCTTTTCACTCCTTCAAGCTTACATTCTAATCTTGATGATGTGTTCTACTTACTTTACTTTTATCCTCTTCGCCACTGATGGCTCGTTAGCAGAGCCCAGGGGCGATGGTCCATCTCTGACTACTTTTCCTTTTCATTTATCCTCTTCACCCAAAAGATCGGCTTTGCAGCCTGGGTGATCGGTCACATCTCTGCACTGTTGGCAAGTACTGGGCATGCACCGGCTCCTGACTGTACCTGAACCCGCTCCAGTGTTGTTCAAGTCTTGCCTTGAAAGAGCTCACACTCAGTGTCTTCACAACACTCTCTGAGTTGTTCCAGAGTTTACAACCCTCCGCGAAAAAGTTTGCCCTCACAGTTTTCTGGACTTGCGGCTTCTTCAACCTTGAGCTGTGACCTTGGCAGGGCGAGCGTCTGCCAGCTCAAGTAAGGACACTCAACTGAGTAGTGCCCCTGAGATGCTTATACACCTCAACTATGTCACCCCTTGCGTCCTGTGGTATAAGCTAGGCAAGTTCAGGCGCTCAATCTCTCAGGGTAGCTGAGGTTCCAAGTGCAGGCACCAGTCTGGTGGCCCTCCTTTGAACATTTTCAACCAGCTGACAGTCCCTAGCATATCTCCAGGGATGGGTTGATAGTACTCCAGATGGGGAAGCACTTCACCCTTGAGAGTCGTTTCGAGGGACGGACCGTCTAAATATCTGAACGACCTTCTTTTAAGACTCAATAATTTATTTGCCTGGTTTATCTTCTTCTCGCAATGGCCCGAGAACTTCAGCTCATTGTCAACATACACACCTAGGTCCTTCTCACATTGTCTCAACTGCAGTTTCTTCATCCTTGTGGGAGATATGATACGTCTCCTTACCGTTGGTACGCCCAGGTGCATCCTTGCACTTCGTGACATTGAATCTCAGCAGCCATTTCTTTGACCATTCCTGGACCCCACAGAGGTCCTTCTGCAGCTCTTCACAGTCGCTTGGTTCTTAATTTCCTAAAATAACTTGGCGTCATCGGCAAACATTTGTATGGAGGAGTGTACAACGTCAGGCATGTCATTTATGAAACAAACAAACAAACAACAGCTGCCCCAATACCTGCCAATTTACTTGTGACAGGTACGGATGATGATGATTTCGTGCCATTAATCACCACACACTGCTTGCGATCATGTAGAAAGTCTTCTCTCACGCTAGGTCATTTCCCGAATTCTAACCCTTCAAGTTTGATTTTCAGCCTTTCGGTACATTGTCTAGTTCTTCAGTCGCCCCCCCTCCTTCCTTGTATTGTTTCCCTTCCTAATTTCTCTCTCCAGCAAACCCTTATTACTCATCACTCCCAGATGCTTGATATCTTTAACCTCAAGTATCTAATTTTCCATCCTATTTATTCATTTGTTAAGCTTCTAATCTTTAAGTACTCAAAAATCTACCGAGTCAAACTCTTTCCTTTGGAAAAACTGTTACTGTATTTTACTGTAAAGTCTCAGGGTCATATTGGAAAAAGTTTTACTAATACTTTGTGTTATCCTCAATTAAATGTTTATATACATATACCGTATATACAGCTCCCCCTGACTTACAACCTACTCGACTTCGTCCCACCCATTTCTGACCTGCCTCAGTCATACCAAAATTTGGTCAAATTCATATTTGAGTCCCAAAGTCAGTACACAGACAAAATTTTCATCTGTAATTCACTTTAAAATGGCTGGCAAGCTTAAAGTGAGTGTTTTGTGGTGGTGAGAAGAAAAAAAGGCCCATTTAGATTTTCTATGTACAGTATTATTTAAGCATTTCCGACTTCGACCATTTCGACTTACAACCTGGATGTCGGTCCTAACCCCGTCGTAAGTCGGGAGCAGCTATATATATATATGTTTTGTATGAATTTTGACCCAATAAAATAAAATAAGATAAATCTCCTTAATCAAACTAAGTAGCCAGTCTGCACAGTTCTCATAATATTTTTATGGTTAATCAGGCAATTTTCGTGATTTGGTGAAGAAATACACATAAACTTAAATATGGGAAAACAAAGATATATTGAAAGATGGATAGAGATTAAAAATACTCTATTGGTAATAAAATCTTCCTGCTGTACACTCTCTTATACTACAGACTGTTTACTGTACATATAAACTGTACATCTCTATTTAACAAAGTGAAATGATCTATTACAGTAGCAAATATTTGAATGTCATACCACATTCTAGTTTACCATTATATTATACTGCATTAGATCAAGCTCGTTGAATATTGATCCAAGTACCATAAGGTATCAATAGTTATAGTGCTCCTAACACCACAAAGTAGCATTAGTTATCATTCTCTAGGCACCATAAAGCAGCATTATTTTTTTTCTGTAGGCATAAGTAGAATTATTTTTATTATTCTGCATACATCATAAAGTAGCATAACAGGGTATTTTTATTATATTTTATGTATCATGAAATAACAGTACAGTATTACCCGGCTTTATCGTTTCTCATTCAAGTGGTGCCTCGCGAACCGAACTTTCACTTTCATGGTGCATCTACTCATATCTGGAGAGCGGCGTGGGCAGGATGGCACAAAAGGTCGCCCAGTCATCAAAACATTACCGAGTTCTTCACCGCCACCACAGCCGGCCTAAGTCAGTGATAGTGAGGATATAGACTTTTATGGACTTTGAGGGTTTGACAAAGAGGCCCTGCAAGCCTATGTGGTGGATAGTGATACATTTGATACAAGTGATACAGGTGTGGGCCAATAATCTGCCCTCTGCTGGAACCAACCCCCCATCTCTGTGTGCCCAGCCATCTTTTCTACTAATGTAAGTGTTAAAAACTAATATTATTGATATTTCTCTGAATTATTAATTGTGTGTGCATACCATCATAAAATTAAGATGTAATTTTACTACAACGTGGTATTGTGTCTGAAAAGAGTTTGGGGTCAGGCCAGTCACTATTGGAATTAATCCCACATGTTCTGTTGTTCACTTTCTGCGGTTTCACTTTCCGCGGTACCCCGTAATTCCCAGTGGCATGTCCGGGGTACTATTGTATAGTAGTTGTAGTTAGTTACCACCAAATAACAGTATACACCAACCCTGGTCTGGTAGTGTATCCCACCCGGGTTAATTAATGATCCAGGTACACGTGCATTTGTTGATCTTTAGGTTAAGTGACAGTAGTTTATGATTACAGTTATCATCAAGTAACAGTAGTTGCAGTTCTAGCGCCATTAAGTAATTAGATATACTAGGTCCAGGCACCATTAAGTAATTAGATATTAAATAACTATTTTTAGCATCTCAAATCACCGTGGTGCAAGTGTAGCTTCATTACGAGTTTCCTTAAAGCTAACAATAGGTTGAATAGCCTTGGGCATTATTAAATATTTCAGTATATAACATAAAAGTCAAGTTTGATAAGCTTGGGAAGGTTGCAGGTGATGGCATTGCCAGTGCCTTACCCACTACACTATCTTACACCAGTGCATTAGTACCAGATGGAATATTATATTCTGTATCTGGCAACACTTGTTCAGTTACAAGACATGGATGTTTGTGTCTTTGTTCTGTGCTTTTTCTAGAAATTGTAGGAAATGACCCAGCTGTTACAGCACCAGGGATAACTCTTGGACTAATACTGTGTAATTTTGGTATGAAATGGGTGAATTCAAGTCAGGGTGGTTCAATATATTCATGACTAGAAACTTGAATGTGTTTAATAAGATAATAGTAAAATATTTTGACTTCCCAATTGTTTGTTAATGAGGAAAAGTGTATATGTATTACATACTGTTTGTCATACTTTTTCCCACTTAGTTGTCATTACAGTACAGTACTGTACTGTATAATGATTTATATTAGTTTACTAAAGATATTTTACTAATTATGTGAGAAGCTTTGGATTTGGTAACTTCTTACTTGACAGCTGTCTTCCCACAGCCTGGAGACATGGTATATCAGCAGCGTGCACAGGAGGTACTGATTGTGTGTCGTGTTGAAGTGAATCAAAATCACTGGATATAAATGGTGGAGCAGACCTAAAAAGCCTAGTCGTCACCAACATACACCATGAAGCTGTTGGTGCCTCTCTCACTGCTGGCACTTGCCCTCGCCGTTTCAGGTGACACAGATTCAATATTCAGTCTACTGTATTGTTCTTGATCATCTTGTCTTTGTGTCAATGTAGACATAATTGGAAGTGTTCTGTATTATCGAATGTGGACATTTCATCAGACCATACCACTGTCATTAGAGTTCTTTGTTGTTATAGAGACACCCATCTATAGAATCACTTTACTATACGAGTGATAACATATTTTATCAGTTTTGTTCTCACATGACTAGATCATTCATATAATTCCTGTTTACTGATCCAGCTGCTGATGATGGCTTGATGGTGTGCTACTATGGGTCCTGGGCCGTGTACAGGCCAGGTAATGCCAAGTTTGATGTTGAGGACATTGACCCAGCCATCTGTACTCACCTCATATTTGGTTTTGCTGGACTTGGTGGGAGTAAAATCAAGGTGAGATGCCACAATATAATTATTTCTTGAACATCTTGTGATCCATCCAAATCAGGAGAGCCAGAACAGAACTTGTGAATTAATTCTTTAATACAAATATTACATTAGGATTTTTTATCTCTCCACATCAAGTAACCTTATCTTTTAAATTAATTTTATTAAAATTTTTTCTTAAAAAGAAACCCTTAATCTCTTTGTAGAAAATTTGGATTTTAAAGGCCAAATCCTACACTATGAGGAAAAACAACAACACTTGGAAAAGCATGCCATATATTAATCCACTTTGACTTGTTTGTTGTTTGTAAGTCACCATTTTCTAGCCATTTTATTTACTGCACAACCAATCACCTGATGCACTTCAATTAAAAAATCACTCCTTTGAAATAATTAGCATGAGGTTTTAGTTTTTCAAATTGTTTATCTTTGGTAACTTCTGGTTGGCTGAGAGCATGACTATTCTTTTTAACCAGTTTAGTAATTCACTTCAAGAGACATTTGGAATTTCTCATGAACCCTCAGAAGTAATAATAAATTGGACAAGGTTTCAAAGTTTTCAATAATTCAGCACTTTATTTATTAATTCACTTTAAATTAGAACTTGGACTCTGAGAAGTGTATTAAACAGAGCCCTCAGTGATGGTCACCAACATTCACTGGCTAGTACTGATATTTTGTACCTCTTGTGAGTATCTTAATCTTTTCTATTTAAGTCCAAATTTGAAATTCCATTGAGTAGCTTGTGTTAAGGAATTCTGATTACAGGTGTTGGACCCATACAACGAGTTTTTGTGAAAACTATGGTAAATGCCTACAACAGGTTCACTGCCCTCCAAGGAGCAGAATACAGACCTGGTCACCATCCTAGCTATTGGTGGCTGGAACGAGGATCCACCAAGTATTCCAGTGTAAGTGAAACACATGTTTTGAGATTATTATTTATTGAAGAATCAGGACCTTTGGAAAAATTGGTCTTCATTGGTTTGTAATGAGTTGTGAATTAAAGCTATAGACCATGAATTAGGAAATACAGTACTGTATTCACATATGTCTATAAATCTGTGATATATTGATCTTTCCTCTGGCCTTAGATGGCTAAGGATCCTGCCAAGAAAGATCTTCGTTGACTCAGTTATAGACCTACTGAAGGCCCACAACTTTGATGGTCTGGATATGGACTGGGAGTCCAACACAGCGTGGAGGGAAGCGGAGGACAAGGTGAGTTAATGGTTTATGTGCCACTGTGAGTGTGTCCAATTTACTAATTATATTGGGATAACAAAATAACTCGAGTATAAGAACTCAACAAACACATTCCACATGTATGCCTAGTTCAGAAATATTGCTCTAACTTACTTACCAGAAAAGTCCTCACATTAAATTTTGAACTTATAAAGTGACCACAAGGCAGGTTAGACTTTGTTGAAATATAGAGCAACCACAGGGCCTCAGAGACTACATGGAAGTGCTTCATGACAGACCAGAATCATTGACACATGTGGTGTTGCTGCTCACAGGTGAACTTCATCAGCCTTCTGTCAGACCTCTCAGCGCTACACGCTAACAACATGATCCTGGCGGTGTGTCAGGCGGTAAGCTCACCATCGACCCGGCCTATGATATCCCGGTATGGCTAAGCATCTTGATATCATCAACCTGATGGCATACACCTGCATGGTGCCTGGGACCCCTACACCCACCACCAGTCTGGCCTCTACCAGTACCCGACGACACGGGAGATAATGTCTACCTCAACCAGGTGAGTCACGGCCTCTCTGATCTACCATGAAGTGCACACTTCTGTATACTGATAATATACCTTGTGCTACTGCACACAGCCTGTGTAAGATTAATAGTCATGAATATTACGGTATATGGTCAACATGTTGATTGCACCATGCCTTTATAAGTTAAATTTTTATTATAATAGGAACAGAGAATTGTTTTATCTTAAATTCAGTTTCACACTGTCTTAATAGTTGAGACAGAGACATTCCAAGAATATGAATTTTGTACTTAAAAAAATATGCTTGAAACTAAGAAAATATTGTGGTAGTGTGTGACAAAATAAATTACACAATGGATATACTGGTAATATACATGTCATATGGGGACTGTGCCATGTCATGTAATGTCTTTATGTTTATACTGTAGGACTTTGCTGTGAATTACTGGATTGATGGAGGAATGCCAAGCACCAAGATCGCCTTGGTGTACCTCTGTAGTCGCTGCTGGAAGCTGAACTCTAACACAGATGAGCATGGCTACTACGCCCCCGCCAGCCACCAGGACCTGCAGGACCCTACACCAGGAGTCCAGGAATGTTAAGGCTACAATGAGGTAATGAACATCCTTGATGCTCATAATGATACACAGTTATGTAAGCTTAGAAATTTATGGTATGTGATAAGTGGAGGAGTGAGTGTACAGTTAATTTTTCCTCAGTCTAGAAACTGTGTGAGAATGCCAGGATAGGTTGATCATGTACTTATTCATTAACTTGTCTTTGGCACAGATCTGTGAGTTCAGAAGACAGAGAGTGACTGGGTGGTAGAGACAGCACCAGGTATGAAGAGCCCTACACCTACAGCTACAGCCACAGTAGAATCTGGTGCTCCTATGATGACCACGACTCCTGCGTTGTGAAGGTACACGTCGTTGGACTCTTATGGGATTAAGTAGCTATTTTGGATTTTTTTTAAATCTTCCTTTGTGCTGCATAGAGAAATATATTTTTTATGATAGTAATATTCTTCATTTGGCACTGATGGTGTTTTGTTGCTTGTGTAGGCCAACTATGCTAGAGCAAGAACCTGGCGGTATGATGGTCTGGAGTATTGAGGCAGGACGACTTCCGTGGTATTCTTGGCCGCACCTTCGACCTCATCAAGACCCCGAGGGAGACCTTCTCTGGCCATGTAATTCTCGCCACCCCACCCACCCTACCACTTCGCGTAAGTTGTGGTTGTTGTACCATCAAGACAGGTGTGTTACTATGTTACATTATTTCAACTTTGTGCTCCAACCTACATTTTAATATATATTTGTTACATTTAGTACTACATACATATGGTATATAAATACATACATATATTACATACATACATACATACATAACATACATATGTTACATACATATACATACATATGTTACATAGATACATTATATACAAACATACATACATACAATTATATACATTACATACATACATACAATATACATACATTACATACATACATACATACATACATTATATACATTACATACATACATACATATGTTACATAGATACATTATATACATTACATACATACATACATATGTTACATAGATACATTATATACTTACATACATACATACATATGTTATAGATACATTATATACATTACATACATACATACATACATACATACATTATATACATTACATACACATATGTTACATATATATACAGTGATCCCTCAGTTAATAGCGCCTCGATTACGAATTTCGGTTAACGATTTACCTTTCATAAGATTCTTAACCCGGTTAACGAGCAATCCTCGATTAACGATTTTTTCTGAACGGCTTCAACATGTTTTTAAGCATTTGGCGGTCCATCAGCTGTAGTATTAGTCGCCAATACAGTAATCGGTTTTAGGGCTTAAATTCCTTACTATTTTAGTAAATATCAAGAAGTTTATACTATTCAATAATTTTTAAAAGTTTAATATTAACTTTTTAGTCATTTTAACCAAATATTGAACATAATTGAAGGTAAAAACTAGTTTCTGGCGTGCCATCCAGCCTGTTAACACACCAGATGACCATTAGTCTCTCTGTTTTCAGTGGAGGTAACATCTTGCTTGAGACTCTCTTCAACTGAATGCTTTTCTGTGTTTCCAAGCAAATTATTGGTCATTTTGAAATTTATTTTACATATTGACAATATATAATGCAGTGAGTGTTGATTTAAAGAAAATAATCTTGAATTACACCAAGAACTAAAATCTTATAAGTGAAATGGTGCCATGGGGTGACTTCTCTTCCACCCCAATGCCTTCTCTTCATCCTTCTCCTCCACCCCATTCTAATTCCCATCACATCATCATCCAGGAGCCTTCTACATACACATCTCAAAGTAAGTGTACTTTTCTACCTTTTTGTTGAATTTATGCAATTTCGGTGAGCTGGAACCAATTACCCAAAAACCCATTGAAACAATGGTTTCGGTTAACAAGTTGTTGGTTGAGCTTGCTGGAACAGATTGTGCTCGTTAACCGAGGGACCACTGTATGCCCTGACAATTCATGGGCCTTGATTTCACTCTGGATGTACCCAAGAATGTCTTAAGGGTAGTTTAAAGTTGCTGTCATTTTGCAGCCAGGACAGGGAAAAGAAATAAACTGTCAAAGCTAAAGTCCATAACAGTCCGACCCTGACACCCTGCATCCTAGAGTGCTAAGAGGTTGTGTAATGAGCTTGCCGAGCCCCTGAAGATCTTGTTCTGTAAATGCCTGGATGAACAAAAGGTCCCCAGTGATTGGAAAGTGTCTTATGCGATTCTATCTTCAAGAAGGGCGTCGTCCTCCACGAACAACTATAGACCGGTGAGCCTGACCAGCATAATATGTAAAGTACTTGAGAGTATTATCAGAGATGCCACGATGGAACTTCTACCGGTAATACGAAACAACTTAAAGGATTGCCAACACGGTTTTGGGACCTCCGCTTAACACAATTGCTCAAAGTGTTGGATATTTGGACCCATATTCTGGATTGGGGTGGTAAATTCGACAATATATACCTCGATTTTCCTAGGCTTTCGACAGTGTACCTCATGTAAGGCTGAAAATCAAACTGGAAAGAGTACGGAATTCGGGGAAAAGTCCTCAGTGGATAGAAGATTTTCTACTTGACCGCAAGCAGTGTGTGGTGGTTAATGGCAGGAAATCTTCATCCGTACCTGTCACAAAGCGAGGTACCACAAGGGCAGTGTATTGGGCCTGCTGTTGTTTGTTTGTTTCATAAATGACATGCCTGACGTTGTACACTCCTCACACAAATGTTTGCTGATGACTCCAAGTTATTTCGGGAAATCAAAAACCAGGCGGACTGTGAAAGTAGAGGATGCACCTGGGGCGTACCAGCGTGGGAGGCGTTTCATATGTCCCAACAGGATGATGAAACTGCACTATTTGAGACAGGAATGTGAGAAGGACCTAGGTGTGCATGTTGACAATGAGCTGAAGTTCTCAGGCCATTGCCAGAAAAGGTAAATCAGGCAAATAAATTATTAGGTCTTATAAGAAGATCGTTCAGATATCTAGGCGGTCCGTCCCTCATAACAATCTTCAAGAGTTAAGTGCTTTCCCATCTGGAGTACTGTCACCCCGTCTGGGCCCGAGATATACTAGGGACTGTCAGTTGATTGAAAATGTTCAAAGGAGCGCCTGAACTTGCCTAGCTTATACTACAGGCGGGCGAGGGCGACCCTGAGGTGTATAAGCATTTCAAGGGGCACTACTCTGTCAGTGTCCTTACCTGGAGGTGCGGATGCTCGCCCCACAAGGGAGGTCACAGCTCAAGGTTGAAGATGCCGCAAGTTCGGAAAACTGTGAGGACAACCTTTTTCGAAGTGACAGTTGTGAACTCTTGGAACAATCTGCCAGAAAGCGTTGTGATGGCACCGAGTGTGAGCTCTTTCAAGACAAGACTTGACCAACACTGGAGCAGTGTTCAGGTACATTCAGAGCCGGTGCATGCCCAGTACTTGCCAACAGTGCCTAACAAAGAGCGTGACCCGATCCTCAAGCGGCTAACGAAGCGATCTTTGGTGAAGAGGATAAAAGAAAAGGAAAAAGTAATCAGAGATGTGACTGATTGCCCAAGCAGCTAACGAGCCGATCAGTGGTGAAAAGGATAAAGTTAAAAAAAAAAAGTGAAAAGACAGGGACCCCACTCATTCTTGAGATTGTAGGGTAGACTCACATTTTAATACAATTTTGTTTTGTTCCTGATTATTTGTGATGATTTTCCCATTATTATTTATTTGGATGTGTTTGTGTGTGTCTATGCACACACACACATATACAATACAGTAAAAGTAATTGTCCTACGGGAAACACATAAAGGAAATATACATTTCTTTGCATCACGGTAAAAATCTACCCCCACCCTCTCGTCAGCAAATGTTATTCGCCATTTTGAGAACCTAACCCCACCGAACTTTAAAGGCATGCTGTATTTGTTATTGTGACATTGTATCACCAGGACCGAGTGCTACCACCACCACCCCCACTACCTCCCTGCCTTCCTCCTCCTGATGGTGTGTGTTCAAAGCCTGGCCCTAATGCTGACATGATAACTGCCACCACTACTACCTCTGCTCCCCGTGAGTGTCCACACTTTAACAGTTCATGTAGTGTTAGGTGTCATGTAGTTGTGGTTTTTTTAGTGTCAGAAGTGTAACTCATGACAGTTGAAATACTAAAGTTGTATTGTTCTTGTAGTATTTGTTGTAATAAGAGGTGTTTTTTTATAGAGTCGCCATTGATATATGTAGAAGAAATACTAGTAAATTTTGACGTAGAAGTACCATAATTTTTCTAGTGTTTCATATTACTGTAATATTTATGTTGTTTGTATAGTATTAGTGACATCAGAAATTGTTTGAGTACTGATACTTTTTAAAAATAAGAATATATTGTTTGGCAGCTGTGGTATCTCCTGTGTACAGTACTATCCAATATATAACTTTACCTTTTCTTCATCTCCATGCATGCCACATGGTGTGTCATATTTTCTTGTACTGTACAGTACCTGCAACCTATAATCCCTGTGTACTTACGATGCTTATTCTCTCTCTTTGTTGCCCACGTTAAACCGAAATCGAACAGTTTGAGATGTGATGATAGTATGACATCTGTCCATGTGTGTATGAAATGAGTGCATCCATCTGGGCTTCTTGTAAAAAGAACAAATTTATAGGAATTTCCTTGAAGCTTGGTATTAGGATGTAGTCCAACAAGGTGACAAATGAATTCAATTCCTTTATGTTTTGAGGATAGTATGGCCTGTGTTTTGTCTTTTTGCATTGGCATACCTGGTCCCTTGCAGTCTCTCTCATGTCTCTCACTTATGCCAATCAGTCTTTGTTTCTATCCTTTTACTGTACTTCTCAATTGTGTGTATTAGTTTAATCTTCCTTTATTACTTTATCCATTCTTGACAACTATACATATATATCTATTTTAACCAAAGCAGGAGTAAAACTCTTCAAGTCTGGCTTTCAAGCCCTGATAGGGTCAGTGACCTGTGCCCGGGTGGGCTAATCCCCAAAAAAAAGAGGAAAAAAAGCAATTCCTCACATCTTCATGCAGGATAATTTTATGATATAAAATATTCCTTCATGATTTTAATATAATTTCCTATAAATGAGAGAGCCTATTTTTACAAACAGTGCTTAATTGATATTTATGGTGCCTGATGTGCTAATACAGGTGAACAGTGCAGTACAGTATAGTATGTTGATGTTTTTCTTTTTGATCAGAACTCAGCAATGGCTATGATGCTACAGAGGAGATTGTGCTGCAGGCACACTCTTCAATCCCAGGCTGAAATCTGTGACTGGGAGGCTTCTTGTATGTGCTGTTGGTGACATCTGCCCCAATGATTGTCCTTAAACATCTTTTTCAATTCCTGCATGACCTTGCCATCTGTCATCACAATGTCTTGAACCTCTTTTCCTTTACCCTAACTGACCTGTGGTCTATGTTATGCCTAGAAGCTTGTCTCTTCCCTAACATTGGTCCTGAAGTTTCTTCGTTTATCCACCAACCTTGGTGTCTACTGAGAAATTTTTAACTTAATCAGTTTCTTAACCTAGATGTTTGCTATAATCAGTTTGTTAGGAATTGGACAAAATAAACATGGCAAAGGAGACTTTTTTAAACCTCCTATTTAGTATTTTAGTTACAGAAAAGACTAATACTGTACCTGTACTGTCAAAGGACTTTGTTTTATGGAATTGTTGTATTTTGAGAAACTGGAAGATATTTTCATTTCCACAGAGGCATTCTATTTTATGTAATAGAAAATTTTACAATAATGTGTACTTCTGAGAGTCAGTCTCAAAATAACTTACCGGGTACTGTACCAATAAGTAGTGTGAGGGTTGGTGAGAATGTCCCTCTGTTCCACAGGTTTTCAGGCTGTCATTATCGGTCCTCCCTGATTTTAATTTCATTCATTCATCGCAATTGCTAGATACAGGTTGACCATAAAATCCAGCATTGATAAACTGAACCTTCAGTTTTCCGGCATGGATTTCGAGCGCATTTTCAAATTTCCTGCCTTGCGCACCATTGTTTTCTGGACGCCCCAGTGACGGGTTAAGACTTTCGTGAGGCCTTAGGCACCTCCAAGATATGGGCTCCATTTGACAGCATATTCACTAATAACACAAGCTAGTACCTAATTATAAAATATGATGTCGAAAGAATAAGATTCAGTGATGTTTGCCATGAATTGAGTAAAAGAAAATGGGTTAGATCAGCTGTTCTTGTACAGTACAGAAATAGTTTTGTTTACAAGAAGCACAGCTAGCTGGTGGACACAATAGGATTAAGTAATAAAGAAATGGAAAAAGTACCTCAGTATCAATTTAATAATAACCTGTAGAAAAAGGGGAAGAAAAGTTCTCGTTTTATTTTTCGTAGGCCCCCAATATCTCGTGAGGCTCACGCCGCTTTTTGTTTTGATAGCGCTGTACTCCAGAATCGACTGTTGGGTCTTGCTTGCACCTGCTAACAAGCATTCATGCTCATTCCTTCTGATTTTATCATTTAATTGCTGCTGTATAGCCCCATCATGGATTCAGCAAAGAAAAGCGGTGGCGAAAACGTAAACATCGCGGCGTTGTCGATCGGAGAGAAAGTGGAAGTGCTTAAAAACTTGATAGCGGCATGTTCGGGCAAACCATTTGTGAAACATACAGCATCGCTCTTCAACAGTGTATGATATTAAAAACAAAGAAAAACTGTTAAAGTTCTTTTTATGAAAGTGGATCAAAAAGGAAAATGTTTGTAAGGAAGTCAATGTCGGAGAGGAAAAAGTGAACTAGACCAAGTTCTCATAACCTGGTTTAAACCGTGTAAGTGAAGGTGTGGAAATTTCTGGTGATTTATTAAAGGAACAAGCCAAAGTGTTTCATGAAGAGCTGGGATTGCAACACAAGTGTGACTATACAGAAGGTTGGCTGCAACGCTTCAAGTCGCATCACGGCTTACAGTTTCGTGCAGTATGTGGTGAAAAACGTTCAGCAGACAAGGATGCAGCTAGTGCCTATGTGGATGAATTTCAAAGTTAGTTAGTGATGAACATTTAAGTCCTGAACAAGTGTACAATGCTGACGAGACTGCCTTATTTGGAGATGTACGCCAAAAAGAACTCTGACAACTGAGGATGCAGAATCGCCATCGGGTTTAAAGCCGGGATCGGCCACGTAATGTGCTGCTCTAATGCTGCGGTACCCATAGATGTAAGTTGCTTGTTATCGGAAAAGTTTACATCCGAGGGTCTTTGAGGTATGACACAGTTTCCTGTCCGTTACCATTTTCGAAAATCCGCACTCCTCAGGTTCGAGGTTGCCGGATTTTGATAATCCACCTGTACTGTTTTTGCCTGATTTGTTGTCTGAAGAGGGAAAGAGCATCTAGGTATAAGGAGCAACCCTCACCTTCTCACAATGGTCTGAGAACTTTAGTTCATAGTCAACATACACACCCAGGTCCTTTTCATATTTGTTCTGTCGTCTTGTTGGCATGACCTGGGTGCATCCTTTTGCATTTCATGGTGTTGAATCTTACCAGCCATTTCTTTGAATATTCCTGATGCTGACAGAGATCTTCTTGTAGCAATTCAGTGTCAATTGGAGTCTCAATTTTCTATAATAACATATGTTGGTATTCTTAAAACATTCTTTCAATTGACACACATGAAAATTTTTTTTAGCAAAATTCGTATTCAAGGTCAGGTTTGGAAGGTTTGCCATGGTATGAGCAGTGCAAACCTCCCTCCCTGTCCCCTTCCCCAAAAAAAATATTTATATTTGCACAAGAAATGATTATCACCACTGAAAAGATGAGAACAAATTGGTCTTGAAAAACAGTTTCATCTATGAAATTGAAAATGTCATCAGCCAAATACAGTAGGGATTTACCTTTTTTACTTTAAATAAGAAATTATTTCTGAACACTGTTGTGAGTATAAAATGGACGTTAACCCTACAGTTTTCTGTATATTATCCCAGAAGAGCCTACAGAAAACGTGGAATGCAGTAAAAATATGGGTTTGTTTATAATTACGAGGCTCTTTTTTATTGCGGGATCAGCCCACCAGGCACAGGTCACTGACCCACATTGGTGCCTAGGAGCGAAAATGTAATAATAATAATAAAGAACCGTAAAGAAATACAAACTGAAAAAGAAATCAAAAGTGAGAAACAATATATGTATGTTGTGTTGTCACTAGTAAGAACACAATTGAGACCCTGCAATTGTGTGTAAATGAGGCAGAAAGTCAGATCAGCAACCTGAGACTTGCTCACAATTTTCGTGATTATCTGAACGACCTTATAAGGCCTAATACATTAATTTAGTTGCCTGATTCACCCTCTTCTCACAATGGGCCTAGAATATCAGTTAATTGTCAACATACACAACCAGGTCATTTTTTGCGTTCAGTCAGTGTTAATTCAGTTTCTTTGAATACTCATCAAAAACTGTCACGAAAAACCTTTTTATGCTAAAATCGTCCACCGATATTATGTTGATTATTTCCTTATACCCAGGCAAAGATCCCACTTATATGATGGCAAAACAATTTTGAAAAGTTATTACGGATAATCATGTGACATGCTATTTATGACGAGATCTTCCATGTAAATATTTTTTAAGTTAGTGCTTGAAACATAGATTTTCTCTGAAATCAGATCCTTTAGAAGAAAATGGATGACAAATAATTTAGTGGTACCTAAAATAAACAAAGTCAAATGGGACTTAGGTAAGCTCAAAACGGTCTGGGATAGAATATGAAATTGAAACCGAAAATCGATTTTCAACATCGTTAGAGGGTAACTTTGATGAAGAAGGACCCGGACAACAATTTAATAATTCCAAAGAAGTCATGTTAGATACTGGGGAAAACACCAATAGGTAAAGGACAGATGTCATACAAAAATATATTTTCTCTGAATTTGTAAAGTTTTATTTGCAGTTTACATCAGCAGTGTGGCCATTATTGTACTTATCACTGTAATAATTTGTGTATTGTACTTATCTCGGTGAGTGCAGCCGTAGAATAATAACTAATGTACACACAGCAATTGACAGGTAGTAGGCAGTTACCAAACAGGAGGTACTACCGCCTGGGAAGATATTGGAAGCATAATGTGTTTCTAATGGTAGACTCTGCTGCCATATGGCATCATGTGACCAAGTCCCAGGTTGCTGATCTGACTTTCTGCTCATTTACACACAATTGCAGGGTCTCAATTGTTTCTCTTACTTTGACAATACAACATACATATATCGTTTATCACTATTGATCTTTGTTTAATTTTTTATGTATTTATTATTATTATTATTATTATTATTATTATTATTTTGTTATTATTGTTGGTGTTGTTGGTGTTGTTGTTGTTGTTGTTGTTGTTTGTTGGTGGTGTTGTTGTTTCCCCCAGGCCCTGATGTGGGTCAGTGACCTGTGCCAAGACCACCTAGATAGGTGGCTTTATAATCCCTGTTAAAAAAATAATATATATTCAATATATTTTCCGGGGAGGTACACATTTTTGCGCTGATAGGCTGTCGTATAATTGTATATATATTACACCATAAAAAATGTGTCTGCACATTTCGCACGAAACAATCTTGACACCATTTGTCCTACCCCACAGTGATAGCCCTGCTATCATGGGGGTGCCATATATCGCTTGCTTGCCACATTTCCTGTTTTATTCATAGTAAGGTCAAGGGCGGATCCGGGGAAGGTCCTGGGGTCTGGACCCGTCTTTTTCACCATAAAATTTCAATACTTTTTCTTTAATGCAATATTGTACTTAGACATTTTTATAGTAAAAGTATTTACTATTGGCTTCGAAATGGCCTCCTAATGCCATGTACTCCCAACCCATAACTTCTGGACCCTAACTTTTGATATTCCTGGATCCGCCTTAGCTGAAGGTACACTTCTCTTATTGCTAATAGTCTGCAGTATGGCTTTCAACACTTTCCACATCCCAAGGTGAAGACCGGCTGGTAAGGGTCTCTCAATATTATTTCAGAGGACAATCCATCACACACACAAGAGTTATGGCTGAGTGTCTGTCCCCGGGAGACTAATTAATGAAGTGGAGCCTCCCGGGTCTAGGGGCCTCCTACACTCACCCCGGGTACATGGGGCCTCCTTACCTCCACCAGGTACATAGGGCCTCCTTACCTCCACCCCAGGTACATAGGGGCCTCCTACCTCCACCCGGCACTATAGGGGGCCTCCTCACCTCCCACCAGGTACATAGGGGCCTCCTTACCTCCACTGGCCAGGCAGGCCTCCTCCACCCGGGTACACAGAGGCCTCCTGCACTCACCAGTGCCTCAGGGCCTCCTACCTCCACCCGGATACACAGGGGGCTCCTCCTCCCACCCCGGTACACAGGGGCCTCCACCTCCACCCGGGTACAGGGCCTCCTACCTCCACCCGGGTACACGGGGCCTCCTACCTCCACCCGGGTCCACAGGGGCCTCCTCCACCCGGGTACATAGGGGCCTCCTTACCTCCCACCGGGTACATAAGGGGCCTCCCTTCCACCCGGGTACATAGGGCCTCCTTACCTCCACCAGGTACATAGGGGCCTCCTTACCTCCACCCCGGGTACACAGGGGCCTCCTTACCTCCACCCGGGTACACAGGGGCCTCCTACCTCCACCCAGCCGGGTACATAGGGGCCTCCTTACCTCCACCCGGGTACACAGGGGCCTCCTACCTCCACCCAGGTGCAGGGCACTCACCTCCCACCCCGGGTACCTGAGGGCCTCCCTACCTCACCCTGGTGCCTGAGGGGCCTCCTTACCTCCACCCGGGGTACAGGGGCCTCCCCTCACCCGGGTACATGAGGCCTCCCTACCTCCACCCGGTTTATATGGGGGCCTCTACCTCCACCCAGGTACATAGGGCCTCCCTACCTCCCACCCAGGTACACAGGGCCTCCTTACCTCCACCCCGGGTACAAAGGGCCTCCTACACTCCACCCCGGGTACATAGGGGGCCTCCTTACCTCACCCTGGTACACAGGGCCTCTACCTCCCACCCGGTACACAGGGCCTCCTTACCCCTCCACCGGGTACATAGGGGCCTCACTCCACCCGGGTACATAGGGACCTCCTACCTCCACCCAGGTACATGGGGCCTCCTTACCTCCACCCGGGTACACAGGGGCCTCTACCTCCACCCGGGTACAGGGGCCTCCTTACCTCCACCCGGGTACATAGGGCCTCCTACCTCCCACCCGGGTACACAGGGGCCCTCCTCCTCCACCCGGGTACCACAGGAGCCTCCTACCTCCACCCGGGTACAGGGCCTCCTCCTCCACCCAGGTACCAGGGCCTCCCTACCTCCACCCGGGTACTGAGGGCCTCCTTACCTCCACCGGGTACAGGGGCCTCCTACCTCCACCCGGGTACACTAGGGGCCTCCTACCTCCCACCCAGGCACATAGGGCCTCCCTACCTCCACCCTGGGTACACAGGGCCTCCTTACCTCCCCCCAGGCAGGGGCCTCCTCCCACCCCGGGTACAGGGGCCTCACCCTCCACCCGGGTACATAGGGCCCTCCCTACCTCCACCCGGGTACATAGGGGCCTCACTACCTCCCACCCGGGTACCAGGCCTCCTGCACTCACCAGGTACACAGGGGCCTCCTACCTCCACCCGGTACACAGGGGCACTCCTTACCTCACCCGGGTACACAGGGCCTCCCTACCTCCCACCCGGGTACCGAGGCCTCCTTACCTCCACCCCGGGCACAGGGGCCTCCCTACTCCACCCGGGTACACAGAGGCCTCCTACCTCCACCCGGGTACATAAGGGCCTCCTACCTCCACCCGGTCACAGGGCCTCCTACCTCACCCGGGTACACAGGGCCTCACACTCCACCCCGGGTACACAGGGGCCTCCTACCTCCACCCCGGGTACACAGGGGCCTCCTACCTCCACCCGGGTACACAGGGGCCTCCTACCTCACCCGGTACAAGGCCTCCTACCTCCACCCGGGCCATAGGGGCCTCTACTTCACCCGGGTACAGGGGCCTCCTTACCTCCTCCCGGGTACATGGGGCCTCCTTACACTCACCCGGGTACACAGGGGCCTCCTACCTCACCCAGGTACAGGGGCCTCCTACCTCCACCCAGGTACATAGGGCCTCCTTACCTCACCCAGGTACAGGGGGCCTCTACCTCACCCGGGTACAGGGCCTCCTTACCTCACCCGGGTACACAGGGCCTCCTGCCTCCACCAGTACACAGGGCCTCCTGCCTCCACCCGGGTACATAGGGCCTCCTACCTCCCCCAGGTACATAGGGGCCTCCTCCACCCCGGGTACATAGGGGCCTCCTTACCTCCACCCGGGTACACAGGGCCTCCTACCTCCACCCCGGGTACACAGGGGCCTCCTTCCTCCACCCCGGGTGCCTCACTACCTCCCTCCCGGGTACACAGGGGCCTCCTTGCCTCCACCCAGGTACATAAGGGCACTCCTACCTCACCCAGTGCACAGGGGCCTCCTTACCTCCACCCGGGTCATAAGGCCTCCTACCTCCACCCGGGTACATGGGACCTCTCTACCTCCACCCGGGTGCAAGGGCCTCCTTACCTCCACCCGGGTACACAGAGGCCTCCTCCCACCCGGGTACACAGGGCCTCCTTGCCACCCAGGTACACTGGGGCCTCCCTACCTCACCCGGGTACACAGGGGCCTCCTTACCTCCACCCGGGTACACAGGGCCTCCCTACCTCCCACCACGTTCAGGGGCCTCCTTACCTCCACCCGGGTACACAGGGGCCTCCTCCTCCCTCCCGGGTACCTGGGGGCCTCCTTGCCTCCACCCCGGGTACATAGGGGCCTCCTACACTCCACCCGGGTACACAGGGGCCTCCTACCTCACCCAGGTACATAGGGCCTCTACCTCCCACCCCGGGTACATAGGGCCTCCTTACCTCCACCCGGGCACACAGGGCCTCCCTACCTCACCCAGGCCTGGGGCCTCCTTCCTCCCACCCGGGCACGCAGGCCTCCCTACCTCACCCCGGTACATAGGGCCTCCTTACCTCCACCCGGGCCATGGGGCCTCCTTGCCTCCCACCCGGGTACAGGCCTCCTATCCACCAGGGCACACAGGGGCTCTTACCTCACCCAGGCCACGCAAGGCTCCTCCTCCACCCAGGTACACAGGCCTCCCCTACCTCACCCCGGGCACACAGGGCCTCCTACCTCCTCTTGGGTACACAGGGGCCTCCTTCCTCCACCCGGGTACACAGGGCCCCTCCTACCTCCACCAGGGCAGGCCTCCTTACCTCCACCCGGGTACCAAGGGCCTCCTTACCTCCACCCGGGTACCAGAGGCCTCCTTCCTCCCAGCCACACAGGCCTCCTACTCCACCCCGGGTACATGGAGGCCTCCCTACCTCCCTCCCAGGTACAGGCCTCCTACACTCACCAGGGTACACAGGGGCCTCTACCTCTACCCGGGTCGCACAGGCTCTACCTCCACCCGGGTCACAGGCTCACCTCCCTGCCAGGCCTAAGGGCCTCCTCCACCAGGTACACGGGGCCTCTACCTCCACCCGGGTACACAGGGCCTCCCTCACTCCACCCGGGTGCACAGGGGGCCTCCCCTCACCCGGGTACACAGGGGCCTCCTGCCTCCACCCGGGTGCACAGAGGCCTCCTACCTCCCACCTGGTGAGGCCTCCTTACCTCCCACCCGGGTACACAGGCCTCCTCACTCCACCAGGTACATAGGGCCTCTTACCTCACCCGGTTAGTACACAGGGCCTCTCTCACCCCGGGTACAGGCACTCACCTCCACCAGGGTACTAGGCCACGCAAGGGCCTCTACCTCCACCTGGTACACAGGGCACTCTTACACTCCACCCGGGCCGCAAGGGCCTCCTTACCTCCACCCGTGTACACAGGCCTCCCTACTCCACCCGGGTACACAGGGGCCTCCTTCCTCCACCCGGTGCATGTGCATCCTACTCCCTCCACCCGGGTACACATGGGCCTCCTCCTCACCCAGTGCATAAGGGCCTCCTACCCCCACCCGGGTACACAGGCCTTCTACCCCACCCGGGCCTGGCCTCCCCTCCACCCGGGTACACAGGGGCCTCTACCTCCTCCCGGGTACCATGGGCCTCCTACCTCCACCCGGGTACAAGGGGCCTCCCTACCTCACCCGGGCCCAAAGGCCTCCTTCCTCCCCCCGGGTACAGGGCCTCTGCACTTCCACCCCAGGTACACAGGGCCTCCTACCCCCACCCGGGTACACAGGGCCTCCTACCCCCACCCAGGTACACAGGGGCCTCCTCACCCCAGGCACACAGGCCTCTGCCTCCACCCGGGTACACAAGGCCTCCAACCTCCACCCGGGTACACAGGGGCGCTCTACTCCACCCGGGTGCACAGGCCTCCTACCCCCCACCCGGGTACACAAGGGCCTCCTACCTCCCACCCGGGTACACAGGGCCTCCTACCTCCACCCGGGTACAGGCCTCTACCTCCTACCCCGGGCTGGGCCTCCTACCTCCACCCGGGTACACAGGGCCTCCTACCTCCACCCAGGTACCTGAGGGCCTCCTACCTCCAGGTGCACAGAGGCCTCCCTGCCTCCCCCCTGAATCCATGAGGGCCTCCTGCCTCCACCCGGTACATGGGGCCTCCTACCCCCCCCACCCGGGTACCAGAGGCCTCCTACCTCCACCCGGGTACATAGGGGCCTCCCTACCTCCACCGGGTACAAAGGGGCTTTCTACATCACCCAGGTACACAGGGGCCTCCCTACCTCCACCCGGGTACAGGGGCCTCTACCTCCACCCAGGACGAGGGGCCTCCTGCCTCCACCCAGGTACACAGGGGCTCCTACCTCCACCCAGCAGGTACCAAGGGCCTCCTACCTCCACCCAGGTACACAGGGCCTCCTACCTCACCCGGGTACATAGGGGCCCTCTTCACCACCCGGTACATAGGGGCCTCCTGCCCCCACCAGTGCAAGGGCTTTCTACATCCACCCAGGTACACAGGGGCCTCTACCCCCCATCCTGGTACATAGGGCCTCCCTACCTCTACCCTGGGGGCCTCCTCACTCCACCCCGGGTACCCACGGGGCTTTCTACCTCCATCCAGGTGCACAGGGGCCTCCTACCTCCACCCAGGTACACAGGGCCTCTACCTCCACCCAGGTACAGGGCTTTCTACCTCCACCCGGATACATAGGGCCTCCTACCTCCACCCGGGTACAGGGCCTCCTACCCCCACCCGGGTACACAGGGGCTTTCTGCCTCCATCCCAGGTGCACAGGGGCCTCCTACCTCCACCCAGGTACACAGGGCCTCTGCCTCCTAACCAGGTACACAGGGGCTCCTACCCTCCACCCGGGTACACAGGGGCCTTCTACCTCTACCCAGGTACATGGGGCCTCCTACCTCCACCCGGGTACACAGGGGCCTCCTACCTCTCACCCAGGTACACAGGGCCTCCTACCTCACCCTGGTACTCGGGCTTTTTTTTTTTGTTAGAAAGGAGGGTGAAAGAAGATTAGAGGTGCGGGAAGGAAGCTATAGTTCGGAAAGTGAAGTTGAGGAGGTAAGAGGTCGGGCTGACCGCCTAGCTGCTAATTGTGTGTTGTTTCGGTTGTGTCATGGGTTGGTTATATCGGTCGTACAGGCACTAGACAGCCTACCTTATCCCATATATGGGTGTTTTGAGGGCCTTATTTCAGATAACGCCGACCCTACTGGCGGATGCTGGTCTAGGGAGGTTGTCTATTACCTGGCCGTGTAGATCGGGGGTGGTAATGGACCTTTTGAGATTTGGTAACTGTTTGGGAACCATGTATGGTTGTTGTCGTTATCTGGTAGGAGTCTTTGAAGGAGTTCTTGCTCTGATCGTTCTATCCTTTGCCAGGGTGTGCAGCTGCTGGTTGATGGGTTTTATTCTCAGGTCTCTATGTATCTCGGCTGTGGTTCTGGTGAAGGGATTCTTTCTCCTGTGACGAATCTTAGGGCTTCATTATGGACCACTTGTAGTTTTAATATTTGAGTGGTGCTCATAGTATGAAGAGTATTGCTGGGTAAATTTATCGGTGAGTAAATGATGTTACCAGGCGGAGTTTTATTTTTCTCGAGAAGCGCTTTAAAGCGGTATAGTTTTCTCATTTCTCTTCTTTCCTTCCTGCTGTGGACATGATGGGGTAACCTGTCGTGATATATAGCAGGCCGGAGGTTGCCTCTGCTTTTGTATTCTATCTGGGCATTATTGGTTACTAATGGATGGTTTCCTTCTCATAAGGGTATCACTGTGATTTCCGGGAGACTGGTTTGGATTTTCCATTGATTTTCGTAATTATTTACCCTTTCTAATTCCCGCCTGGTGTTGTCGACCTGTAACACTCCATGATTTTCCTTAATGTGTTGTTATTTGAGTGATGTCATCTGCATACATAATATCTTCGTTACCTATTCTAGTGGGAGGCGGGTGTCACTTGTAGATAATATATAGGGTGAGGACGCTTCCCTGAGGACTCCACTCATGAGTGGGAAGGTCTCTCCTGTGTGTTGTCCTACCCTCAGTCTAGCATTTCTGCCGTCAAGAAAGTTGCAAAGCAGCTTTTCAATGTTGGCAGGAAGTCCGAGTTGGAGATCTTATATTTTTAGACCGTCATGCCAGACTTTGTCAAATGCCTTCCTTCATCCCGGAGGTTAGATTACATTGTCTACCACTCGCCGCGGCTCTGGCTATGTTTTCACATGCCAGGGCTATCGCTGTTGTGGTGGACTTCCCTTCCTGAACCCGGATTGTCTGCAGTTGACTCTGTTGTTTCAGGTGATTTCTCAGGCGGTTATTGATGATTTTTTCTAGGATTTTCCAGGCACTTCGAGGAGAGATCGGTCTGTAGTTTAGTGGGGCGGCAGGGTTTCTTTCCTTGTTTTTAGTGTTAGGGTAATAATGGCCTCTTTTAATTTGGTTGGGAAGGCATCCTACCTCTACCCAGGTACACAGGGCCTCCTACCTCTACCCAGATACACAGGGCCTCCCACTCACCTGCAGGTACTAGCACGCATAGATCGTCTCTCTTTTGGCTTTAATCTTGTTCCACCGTAGCGTTAAATGGTCGACCGCCCAAGCTCGCAACACTCCCCATGGGTCCTCAAACTTCGGGAAAAAATCTAGTGAATCGGAGGAAGACACAGCTACGCCACAGGACCCATAGGGTCGGTACTCTTTTATGTTACGGTGGATGGTGATTGATGTACAGTGTGGAGAGTTATAATAGTTCTGGGTTCTTTGTAGAGAGCTACGTTCTGGGAATATAATGATGGTATGTTTGTTTTGTGATGGTAGTCTCTTTATTAATAGATCTATATCACTTTATTGCTCTATTTGTTAATGCGTATTTTTACTGTTCCTGTTTTTATTGGTATTCTGCGATTATACGGAGAGAGAGAGAAAGAACTCCAACTTGCGGAGAAGTTTAGTGAAGAAAAGTATAGAGTCTATACTTTTTTCACTAAGTTTTTTCTATACTATATACGATAAAACTTGCTGAGGAGATTAAAACTGGCACCAAATTAACGCTCGTCGAAACTCATTATACTGAGGTGCCAAAGTTGTGAGTTTTGAGAGAAAGAGAGTACAGAAATTCCCAGGAGCACAAACTACTAACGAAATATCTCACTGAAAGACTATGTGAAGGAGAGAGCACGATGTGTGTGTGTGTGTGTGTCCAGGTTGGCAACTGTCAGTGGTGGTACATTCTGGAGGCCGAGAAGCTACCTGAGTATATTAGGATGTGGGTAGATTTCCAGACCTTACACCTGGCCTGACGTATTTTTTTAATCCCGGATTCTTTGTTATAAGTAATGCGTAAACTATCACCCTAAGTTGTTCATCTTACATATATACTACATTTATGCAGCATTAAGTGACTACTACAATTACTCCTACTACTACTACTAATAATAATAATAATGTCTAGAATAAGGAACCATATACCATTTAATGTATACGTCTGTTCATGCAGCATTATAGAACCCTTGAAAATCCTTCATAGACTGGTCAGTGGCCATGACGGTACCATGACTTGGTGCTGTTGACGTGATTTTATTTTTTATTTTTTGTGGTCGGTGTTTTTCGGTAGTTTTGGACATGTATCTCTTGCAGTACATAACAGGAGGTACAGTAAAGTGTTAGAGAAGGTTAATATTTAATGTTACACACCTACTTACGTAGGAGGAGAAGAAAAATATTCTGTAGAGTTTGCCGAAATTTATAATTTTCGAGTATTCTAACCAATAAAATTATCCTCAATATTAGTTATTCAAAGTGGGCAGGAATTTTAGTAGCGTAAAATACTAAAAGAACACCAGTATTTTAGACAATTTCAGACTGTTTCTTCTGTAAGGTTTGATTTGGTTGGGTTGGGTTAAATTATTTTTTTTCAATGCTGGGGGCGGAGACCCCCAGTTAGAAGGCTAGGTCGTGTCATTTGTGAGGAAACGTTACAGAAGGAAAGTCATAGAATTGCCAAAACTATTGACTGAAAAGATAAAATTTCTAATATTCGTGTAGTCCGAAAGTAAAACTCGCCTTCTAGAGATTTAAATAGGCTTCAAATAAACTTGCGTGATTCGAACTCGTCATTGCTATTAAAAGGTAATTATTTGGGACGTGACTGTCCGGTGTTTTCCATTGAAAATTGGTTTAAGATTACCCAGTTTTATCGATTTTAGTAGAGCATACTGTATTATGTTGTGAAAAATATAAGAATGACTGTAATCATGTGCTAACCAACTTACTGTATATCGTATCTCGCCGAAAATAATCAGCGAACAAAATTGTGTCATTAGACACCTCCCATAATTACCAAACTGCTGACGTCTCATACATTATCCAAGCATAATATTTGTTAAGATCTGGGCCAGTATAGAAGTGATGACTGTCTGGACTTAGGTTTGGGAAGGCTTGTTTCTGGAAATATTACAACATATGGTATTATTGCAGTTTCACTTCCAAGAACAATACCCAGGTTGTTGATCTTACTTTCTGCCTCATTCCCACCCAATTGCAGGGTCTCAATTGTTTCTTTTGACAACACAACAAACATGTTGTATATCGTTTCTCACCCTTGACCTTTTTTTCATTTTGTATGCATAGATCTTTATTATTATTATTATTATTATTATTATTATTATTATTATTATTATTTAATTTGTATTTTTTATTATAATTTGTATTTATTTTTGTTGATTATTATTATTATTATTATTATTATTATTATTATTATTGTTGTTGTTGTTATTATTATATTGCCGCCTCGAGGCCCCGGTGTGGGTAAGTGACCTGGCCTGGGGGTTTAATCCTCGTTTAAAAAAAATGGGTTAGAGCAATTTGGGTTCACCAGAAGTTATATCTCGTCAATTGCAACAACTTTTCGAATACCACTTCCGTCGTAATGGATAATAACCGAGATGGTAAAATCACGTAAAATATCGCACGCCCAACAGGGTTGATGTTATCTCTAAAAACTCTGGAGATTGTGACAGAGACACATTAGGGGCGGATTCAAGAAGTTGGGGTGGGGGAACATGGCGAGCACCGAGCCACCCAGCTGGGGGTTTCAGTCCCCCCACCCCCCCGATTTTTTAATCTGTCCAATATCAGGCATTTTGAGGCCATTTTGATGCTCTATGAATTTGATATTAGGAAATATTCTGAGGTCAATAGTAATTAGTTCTTACTATACAAAAATGCCTGAGTACAATACTGCATAAAGAAAATGTATGGAATTTTCTGATGAAAGTGGGGGTCCGGACCCCAAGACCCCTCCTTGATCTACCCCTGACATCTACTTTTACCTTTATCCTCTTCACCACTGATCGGCTCGTTAGGCCGGGCGATCGGTCACGTCTCTGTTACGCACTGTTGCAAGTACTGGGCATGCACCGGCTCCTGAATGTACCTGAACCTGCTCCAGTGTTGGTCAAGTCTTGTCTTCAAAGAGCTCACACTCGGTGCCGTCACAACACTCTCTGGTGGGATTGTTCCAAGAGTTCACAACTCACCCGAAAAAGTTTGCCCTCAGGTTTTCTGGAGCTCTGATGTTGTCACTGATCTTATGTCTGACCACAGCCCATCCAAGCTAGTATACATGTAGTATGTACCTAGGCTATATAAGATCTCTGATAGATTACCACGCACCAGCCCTAGTCCTTCGTGACGGAAAGGCGTTGACAAGCTCGAGAAATGCAAAATAAAGCCTCAGAATTATCCTGGGATGTCCCATGAGCACTAAAGTACTTAATATGAGAAAGAACTAGGTATACCCAGTGTTAAAGATAGAATAATTGAAGTCAACCATGATAGCCCTGAGGTTTCTGCGTGGATCCTGATAACATTGTTTCCTTAAAATTGCTAGAATGTATGAACTATGGGACTGTTGAGTCTAAATGGATCCAAACTACAGCTACACATATGAAGATGTTTGACTAGACCACCTGTACAAAGTTGAGACACAACAGCGCTTCTCACACCTGGCGGACAGTTCCCTTCGATATCATAATACCGACGTATCCGCCTAAAAATTAATTATACAGCATTTATCTCAACACACTGCCAAATTGAGAGCTCTTGAACACATACACACTCTACAGACTGATGATAATATCACAGACCATCTACACTGATGGATCTCTTAACACCGCCTGTGGGGGGGCTGGAAGTGCTATTGTTGTACTCAACCTGACGGTAATATTTTTCTTTTCACTTTCATCCTCGCCACTGATCGGCTTGTTAGCCGCTTGGGCGATCGGTCACGTCCTTTTCCTTTATATTCTTCACCAAAAGGTCGGTCATTAGCTACCTCGCGATCGGTCACGTCTCTGTCACGCTGTTGGCAAATACTGGGCATGCACCAGCTCCTGAATGTTACCTGAACCCGCTCCAGTGTTGGTCAAGTCTTCTCTTGAAAGAGCTCACACTCGGTGCCGTCTCCAGCTCTCGGTAGATTGTTCCAGGTTTACAACCCTCCTCCGAAAGTTTGCCCTCACGGTTTCCGGACTTGCAGCTTCTTCAATCTTGAGCTGTGACCCCTTGTGGGGCAATCGCCAGCTCAAGTAAGACACTCCAACTGAGTAGTGCCCCTGAGATGTATAAACCTCAACTAGGTCCCCTTGCCCGTCTGTAGTATAAGCTAGGCAGGTTCAGGCGTCCAATCTCTCAGGGTAGCTGAGGGTGCCAGTGCAGGCACCAGTTTTGGTGGCCCTCCTTTAACATTTTCAACCAACTGACAGTCCCTAGCATATCTCGGGGACCAGATGGGGTTGACAGTACTCCAGATGGGGAAGCACTTCACTCCTGAAGATCGTCGCGAGGGACGGACCGTCTAGATATCTGAACGACTTTTATAAGACCCAATAATTTATTTGCCTGATTTACCTTCTTCTCAATGGCCGGGGAACTTCAGCTCATTGTCAACATACCTAGGTCCTTCTCACACACAGTCTCCAACTAGTACATTTCTACATCCGTTTGGGACATATGGTACGCCTCCTTACCGTTGGTACGCCCCAGGTGCATCCTCTTACACTTCGTGACATTGAATCTCAGCAGCCATTCCTGAGACCATTCCTGGGCCAGAGGTGCAGCTCTTCAGTCCCTTGGTTCTTAATTTCCAGAAAAACTTGGCGTCATCGGCAAACATTTGTATGGAGTGTACAACGTCAGGCATATCATTTATGAAACAAACAAACAACAGCGGGCAATACACTACCCTGCGGTACCCCACTTGTTACAGGTACAGATGACGTTTTCGTGCCATTAATCACCACATTGCTTGCGGTCATGTAGAAAGTCTTCTATCCATGCTAGGACATTTCCCGAATTCGTACCCTTCCAGTTTGATTTTCCGGCCTTTCGTGGGGTACACTGTCGAAAGCCTTGGCAAAATCTAGGTAAATATTGTCGATATTACCACCCTTTCTAGAATATAATTGAAAGGAGTTAGAATTAACAACGGACATCCACTCTACAAACTGAATTAGTTGTCATACTCACAGCTATTAAATTAATTGAAACCACTGTCCTGACAGTCTCATCATCATGACTCTCTATCCTCACTACTTGCCCTTGGCACCTCGACTCAGGTTGTCACGCTCTTTGTCTCTGAAGCCAGACACAAATATGCGTGCCTTGTTGACCAGGTGTCAGGGTCAAACTGTTGTGGATCCCCTCTCCATAGGCCTCATAAAAACATGACAGAGTTGATGCCCACGCCAAACTCGCGTCAAACAAAGACACCGTTGAATACAATTTGGGTCTGTCAAAAGCCATAAAACTGTAATTAGGAAAGAACTTTTGATGAGTTTGACGTAAAGTAGAATAGTGCAAACAGGCACTAGTCGATCCATAGTTTACCATGATGAAATGCATCAAGTAAAACATGAATATGGAGCAAGTAACAAGATCACTAGATTACAAGATGTTGTAACCGCTAGATTAAGGTTAGGATATAAGTACCACCTGGCAATATGTTCTCAAGCAGATGTAAACAAGACTAAATGTAAGTGTGTGGCCAGACAGGGCCACACTTGACTACCGTCCTTGACTGTGTGAAAATCAGACCTTTAGGGACAGTCCAGCACACTGTGTGAGAATGGCACAACACTTCATCTCTAATGGCAAGATAGCCGACATATTAAGATTGTATCCACTTTTTACTTCGTAACAATATCAGTTCTCA
>NW_024739599.1:0-11988 GCF_018991925.1 Homarus americanus | reverse complement strand
GGGGACTTTGTTATACTCGTTCAGGGGACTTTGTTATCCTCGATCAGGGATCTTTGTTATACTCGTTCAGGGGCTTTGTTATACTCGATCAGGAGACTTTGTTATACTCGATCAGGGATCTTTGTTATACTCGTTCAGGGGGCTTTGTTATACTCGGTCAGGTGACTTTGTTATACTCGATGAGGGGGCTTTGTTATACTCTGTCAGGGGACTTTGTTATACTCGATAAGGGGACTTTAATATACTCGATCAGGGGACTTTGTTATACTCGTTCAGGGGACTTTGTTATACTCGATCAGTATATTTTGTTATACTCGATGAGGGGCATTTGTTGTACTCGATTAGGGGCCTTTGTTGTACTCGATCACGGGACTTTGCTATACTCGATCAGGGGCCTTTGTTATACTCGTTGAGGGGGCTTTGTTATACTCGGTCAGGTGAGTTTGTTATACTCGATGAGGGGGCTTGTTATACTCTATCAGGGGACTTTGTTATACTCGATTAGGGATCTTTGTTATACTCGTTCAAGGGGCTTTATTATACTCGGTCAGGTGAATTTGTTATACTCGATGAGGGGGCTTTGTTATACTCTATCAGGGGACTTTGTTATACTCGATAAGGGGACTTTAATATACTCGATCAGGGGACTTTGTTATACTCGCTCAGGGGACTTTGTTATACTCGTTCAGGGGACTTTGTTATACTCGATCAGGGATCATTGTTATACTCGTTTAGGGGGCTTTGTTATACTAGGTCAGGTGACTTTGTTATACACGATGAGGGGGCTTTGTTATACTCTATCAGGGGACTTTGTTATACTCGATCAGGGGGCTTTGTTATACGCGATCAGAGGACTTCCTTACACTCGATCAGGGGAATTTGTTATTTTCGATCAAGGGGCTTTGTTATACTCGATTAGGGGACTTTGTTATACTCGATCAGGGGACTTTGTTATACCCGATCAGTGGACTTTGTTTTACTCGATCAAGGGGCTTTGTTATACTCGATTAAGGGACTTTGTTATAGTTGATGAGGGCAGATCAGTGGAGTTTGTTATACTCGATCAGGGGACTTTAATATACTCGATCAGGGGACTTTGCTATACTCGATGAGGGGCCTATGTTATACTCGATCAGGGGACTTTGTTATACACAATCAGGGGACTTTGTTTTACTCGATCAGGGGCTTTTGTTATACTCGATCAGGGGACGTTGTTATACACAAACAGGGGACTTTGTTATACTCGATCAGGGGCCTTTGTTATACTCGATCGAGGGACTTTGTTATACTCAATCTGGGGACTTTGTTATACTCGAACAGGGGCCTTTGTTATATTCGATCGGGACTTTGATATACTCAATCAGGGGACTTTGTTATACTCGATTAGGGGCCTTTGTTATATTCGATGAGGAGCCTTTGTTATACTCGATAGGCGACTTTGTTATACTCGATCAGGGGTCATTGTTGTACTCGATCAGGGGGCTTTGTTGTACTCGATCAGGGGCCATTGTTATACTCGATAAGGGGCCATTGTTATACTCGATCAGGGGACTTTGTTATACTCGATCAGGGGACTTTGTTATGCTCGATGAAGGGTCTTTGTTATACTGGATCAGTGGACTTTGTTATACTCGATGAGGGGCCTTTGTTTTACTCTATCAGGGGACTTTGTTATACTGGATCTGGGGACTTTGTTATACTCGATCAGTTTTCTTTGTTATTCTTGATGAGTGGACTTTGTTATTCTCGACCAGGGGCCTTTGTTGTACTCGATCAGAGGCCTTGTTATACTCGATAAGGTGCAGTTGTTATACTCGATTAGGGGACTTTGTTATACTCGATGAGGGGACTTTGTTATACTCGATCAGGGGGCTTTGTTATACTTGATCAGGGGACTTTGTTATACTTGATGAGTGGACTTTGTTATACTCGATCAGGGGACTTTAATATACTCGATCAGGGGACTTTGCCTTACTCGATCAGGGAACTTTGTTATCCTCTATCAGGGGACTTTTTTATACTCGATCAGGCATCTTTGTTATACTCGTTCAGGGGGCTTTGTTATACTCGTTCAGGTGACTTTGTTATACTCGATAAGGGGACTTTGTTATACTCGATGAAGGGACTTTTTATACTCGATCAGGGGACTTTGCTATACTCGATCAGGGGAATTTGCTATACTCGATCAGGGGGCTTTGTTATACTCGATAAGGGGCCTTTGTTATACTCGATGAGGGGACTTTGTTATTCTCACTTAGGGGAATATGTTATACTTGATCAGGGGACTGTTATACTCGATCAGGGGATTTTGTTATACTCGATGAGGGGCTTTGTTATTCTTGATGAGGGGACTTTGTTATACTCGATCAGGGGCCTTTGTTGTAGTCGATGAGGGGCCTTTGTTATACTCGATCAGGGGCCTTTGTTGTACTCGATCACGAGACTTTGTTATACTCG
Organism: Homarus americanus; assembly: GCF_018991925.1. NCBI lineage: Eukaryota > Metazoa > Arthropoda > Malacostraca > Decapoda > Nephropidae > Homarus > Homarus americanus. The sequence continues at coordinate 9,531 of NW_024739599.1, read as the reverse complement.
ATCAGGGGCCTTTATTACACTCGATCAGGAAACTTTGTTATACTCGATAAGGGGCCTTTGTTATACTCGATCAGGGATTTTTGTTATATTCGTTCAGGGGGCTTTGTTATACTCGGTCATGTGACTTTGTTATACTCGATGAGGGGGCTGTGTTATACTCTATCAGGGGACTTTGCTATACTCGATCAGGGAAGTTTGTTATACTCGATAAGGGGCCTTTGTTATACTCGATGAGGGGACTTTGTTATACTCGATCAGGGGAATTTGTTATACTCGATCAGGGGACTTTGTTTTACTCGATCAGGGGACTTTGTTATACTCGATCAGGGGACTTTGTTATAGTTGATCAGGGCAGATCAGTGGACTTTGTTATACTCGATGAGGGACTTTAATATAATCGATCAGGGGACATTGCTATACCCGATGAGGGACTTTCTATATACTCGATCAGGGGATTTTGTTATACTCGATCAGGGGCCTTTGTTATACTCGATGAGGGGACTTTGTTATACTCTATCAGGGGACTTTGTTATACTCGATAAGGGGACTTTAATATACTCGATCACGGGACTTTGTTATACTCGTTCAGGGGAATTTGTTATCTTCGATCAGGGATCTTTGTTATACTAGTTCCGGGGGCTTTGTTATACTCGATCAGGGGACTTTGTTATACGCGATCAGGAGACTTTCTCATTCTCAATCAGAGGACTTTGTTATACTCGATGAGTGGACTTTGTTATACTCGATCAGGGAATTTAATATACTCGATCAGGGGAATTTGCTATACCCGATCAGGGGACTTTGTTATACTCGATCAGGGGAATTTGTTATACTTTATCAGCGGACTTTGTTATACTCGATCAGGGATCTTTGTTATACTCGTTCAGGGGGCTTTGTTATTCTCGATGAGGGGAATTTGTTATACTCGATGAGGGGACTTTGTTATACTCGATGAGGGGACTTTGTTATACTCGATCAGGGGACTTTGTTATACTCGATCAGGGATATTTGTTCTACTCTATCAGGGGACTTTGTTATACTCGATCACGGATCTTTGTTATACTCGATCACGGATCTTTGTTATACTCGTTCAAGGGGCTTTGTTATACTCGTTCAGGTGACTTTGTTATACTCGATGAGGGGACTTTGTTATACTCGATGAGGGGACTTTAATATACTCGATGAGGGGGCTTTGTTATACTCGATGAGGGGACTTTGTTATACTCGATCAGGGGACTTTGTCTATACTGGATGAGGGGGCTTTGTTATACTCGATAAGGGGCCTTTGTTATACTCGATGAGGGGACTTTGTTATACTCGATCAGGGGAATTTGTTATACTCGATCAGGGGACTTTGTTTTACTCGATCAGGGGACTTTGTTATACTCGATCAAGGGACTTTGTTATAGTTGATCAGGGCAGATTAGTGGACTTTGTTATACTCGATGAGGGACTTTAAAATACTCGATGAGGGGACATTGCTATACTCGATGAGGGGACTTTGTTATACTCGATCAGGGGAATTTGTTATACTCGATCAGGGGCCTTTGTTATGCTCGATAAGGGGCCTTTGTTATACTCGATGAGGGGACTTTGTTATACACGATCAGGGGAATTTGTTATACTCGATCAGGGGACTTTGTTATACACAATCAGGGGACTTTGTTATACTCGATCAGGGGCCTTTTTGTTATACTCTCTATGAGGGGGCTTTGTTATACTCTCATCAGGGACTTTGTTATACTCGATCAGGGCCTTGTTATACTGGATCGGAGGAATTTGTTATACCTAATCTGGGGACTTTGCTATACTGATCAGGGGCCTTTGTTATATTCGACTTGACTTTGATATACTGATCAGGGACTTTGTTATACCTCGATGAGGGGCCTTTGTTATATTCGATGAGGAGCCTTTGTTATACCTGGATCAGGCGACTTTTGTTATACCTCGATTAGGGTCATTGTTTTACTCGATCAGGGGGCTTTGTTTACTCGATCAGCCATTGTTATACCTTCCGATAAGGGTAATTGTTATACTCGATCAGGGGCTTTTGTTATACCTGATAAGGGCCTTGTTATACCGATTAGGGGACTTGTTATTCTCGATTAGGAATTTGTTATACTCGATCAGGGGACTTTGTTATACTCGATTAGGGGCCTTTGTTATATTCGATGAGGAGCCTTTGTTATACTCGATTAGGCGACTTTGTTATACTTGATCAGGGGTCATTGTTGTACTCGATCGTGGGGCTTTGTTGTACTCGATCAGGGGCCATTGTTATACTCGATAAGGGGCCATTGTTATACTCGATCAGGGAACTTTGTTATACTCGATAAGGGGACTTTGTTATACTCGATGAGGGGCTTTGTTATACTTGATCAGGGGACTTTGTTATACTCGATCATGGGACTTTGTTATGCTCGATGAAGGGTCTTTGTTATACTGGATCAGTGGACTTTGTTATACTCTATCAGGGGACTTTGTTATACTCGATGAGGGGCCTTTGTTTTACTCTATCAGAGGACTTTGTTATACTGGATCTGGGGACTTTGTTATACTCGATCAGTTTTCTTTGTTATTCTTGATGAGGGGACTTTGTTATACTCGACCAGGGCCCTTTGTTGTACTCGATCAGAGGCCTTTGTTATACTCGATAAGGGGCAGTTGTTATACTCGATTAGGGGACTTTGTTATACTCGATCAGGGGACTTTGTTATACCTGATCAGGGCCCTTTGTTATACTCGATGAGGGGACTTTCTTATACTCGATCAGGGAGCTTTGTTATACTTGATCAGGGGAGTTTGTTATACTAGATGAGTGGACTTTGTTATACTCGATCAGGGGAATTTAATATACTCGATCAGGGGACTTTGCCTTACTCGATCAGGGAACTTTGTTATCCTCTATCAGGGGGCTTTGTTATACTCGTTCAGGTGACTTTGTTATACTCGATAAGGGGACTTTTTATACTCGATCAGGGGACTTTGCTATACTCGATCAGGGGAATTTGCTATACTCGATCAGGGGGCTTTGTTATACTCGATAAGGGGCCTTTGTTATACTCGATGAGGGGACTTTGTTATTCTCACTTAGGGGAATTTGTTATACCTGATCAGGGGACTGTTTTACTCGATCAGGAGATTTTGTTATACTCGAATAGGGGCTTTGTTATTCTTGATGAGGGGACTTTGCTATACTCGCTCAGGGGCCTTTGTTGTACTCGATGAGGGGCCTTTGTTGTACTCGATCAGGGACCTTTGTTGTACTCGATCACGAGACTTTGTTATACTCGATCAGGGGCCTTTATTACACTCGATCAGGAAACTTTGTTATACTCGATAAGGGGCCTTTGTTATACTCGATCAGGGATCTTTGTTATACTCGTTCAGGGGGCTTTGTTATACTCGGTCATGTGACTTTGTTATACTCGATGAGGGGGCTGTGTTATACTCTATCAGGGGACTTTGCTATACTCGATCAGGGAAGTTTGTTATACTCGATAAGGGGCCTTTGTCATACTCGATCAGGGGAATTTGTTATACTCGATCAGGGGACTTTGTTTTACTCGATCAGGGGACTTTGTTATACTCGATCAGGGGACTTTGTTATAGTTGATCAGGGCAGATCAGTGGACTTTGTTATACTCGATGAGGGACTTTAATATAATCGATCAGGGGACATTGCTATACCCGATGAGGGGACTTTGTATATACTCGATCAGGGGATTTTGTTATACTCGATCAGGGGCCTTTGTTATACTCGATCAGGGGACTTTGTTATACACAATCAGGGGACTTTGTTATACTCGATCAGGGGCCTTTGTTATACTCGATGAGGGGACTTTGTTATACTCTATCAGGGGACTTTGTTATACTCGATAATGGGACTTTAATATACTCGATCACGGGACTTTGTTATACTCGTTCAGGGGAATTTGTTATCTTCGATCAGGGATCTTTGTTATACTCGTTCCGGGGGCTTTGTTATACTCGATCAGGGGACTTTGTTATACGCGATCAGGAGACTTTCTCATTCTCAATCAGAGGACTTTGTTATACTCGATGAGTGGACTTTGTTATACTCGATCAGGGAATTTAATATACTCGATCAGGGGAATTTGCTATACCCGATCAGGGGACTTTGTTATACTCGATCAGGGGACTTTGTTATACTTTATCAGCGGACTTTGTTATACTCGATCAGGGATCTTTGTTATACTCGTTCAGGGGGCTTTGTTATTCTCGATTAGGGGAATTTGTTATACTCGATGAGGGGACTTTGTTATACTCGATGAGGGGACTTTGTTATACTCGATTAGGGGACTTTGTTATACTCGATCAGGGATATTTGTTCTACTCTATCAGGGGACTTTGTTATACTCGATCACGGATCTTTGTTATACTCGTTCAAGGGGCTTTGTTATACTCGTTCAGGTGACTTTGTTATACTCGATCAGGGGACATTCTTATACTCGATCAGGGGGCTTTGTTATACTCGATGAGGGGACTTTGTTGTACTCGATGAGGGGACTTTAATATACTCGATGATGGGGCTTTGTTATACTCGATGAGGGGACTTTGTTATACTCGATCAGGGGACTTTGTCTATACTCGATGAGGGGGCTTTGTTATACTCGATAAGGGGCCTTTGTTATACTCGATCAGGGGACTTTGTTATACTCGATCAGGGGAATTTGTTATACTCGATCAGGGGACTTTGTTTTACTCGATCAGGGAACTTTGTTATACTCGTTCAGGGGACTTTGTTATAGTTGATCAGGGCAAATTAGTGGAGTTTGTTATACTCGATGAGGGCCTTTAAAATACTCGATCAGGGGACATTGCTATACTCGATGAGGGGACTTTGTTATACTCGATCAGGGGAATTAGTTATACTCGATCAGGGGCCTTTGTTATACTCGATAAGGGGCCTTTGTTATCCTCGATGAGGGGACTTTGTTATACTCGATGAGTGGGCTTTGTTATACTCGATCACGGAGCTTTGTTATACACAATCAGGAGACTTTGTTATACTCGATCAGGGGCCTTTGTTATACTCGATGAGGGGGCTTTGTTATACTCTATTAGGGGACTTTGTTATACTCGATCAGGGGCCTTTGTTATACTCGATCCGAGGACTTTGTTATACTCAATCTGGGGACTTTGTTATACTCGATCAGGTGCCTTTGTTATATTCGATCTGGACTTTGATATACTCGATCAGGGGACTTTGTTATTCTCGTTCAGGGGCCTTTGTTATATTCGATGAAGCGCCTTTGTTATACTCGATCAGGCGACTTTGTTATACACGATCAGGGGTCATTGTTGTACTCGATCAGGGGGCTTTGTTTTACTCGATCAGGGGCCATTGTTATACTCGATAAGGGGCCATTGTTATACCTGATTAGGGGCTTTGTTATACCATAAGGGGCCTTGTTATACTCGATTAGGGACTTTGTTATTCTCTGATTAGGGAATTTGTTATAATTTGGATCAGGGACTTTGTTATACTCGATCAGGGGACTTTGCTATACCTCGATCAGGGCTTGTTATACCTGATAAGGGCTTTTGTTATACTCGATGAGGGGACTTTGTTATTCTCGATTAGGGGAATTTGTTATACTTGATCAGGGGACTTTGTTATACACGATCAGGGGACTTTGCTATACTCGATCAGGGGGCTTTGTTATACTCGATAAGGGGCCTTTGTTATACTCGATGAGGGGACTTTGTTATTTTCGATTAGGGGAATTTGTTATACTTGATGAGGGGAATTTGTTATACTCGATCACGGGACTTTGTTATACTCGATCAGGGGCCTTTGTTATACTCGTTCAGGGGGCTTTGTTATACGCGATCAGGGGACTTCCTTACACTTGATCAGGGGAATTTGTTATTTTCGATCAAGGGGCTTTGTTATACTCGATTAGGGGACTTTGTTATACTCGATCAGGGGACTTTGTTATACCCGATCAGTGGACTTTGTTTTACTCGATCAAGGGGCTTTGTTATACTCGATTAGGGGACTTTGTTATAGTTGATGAGGGCAGATCAGTGGACTTTGTTATACTCGGTCAGGGGACTTTAATATACTCGATCAGGGGACTTTGCTATACTCGATGAGGGGCCTATGTTATACTCGATCAGGGGACTTTGTTATACACAATCAGGGGACTTTGTTTTACTCGATCAGGGGCCTTTGTTATACTCGATCAGGGGACGTTGTTATACACAAACAGGGGACTTTGTTATACTCGATCAGGGGCCTTTGTTATACTTGATCGAGGGACTTTGTTATACTCAATCTGGGGACTTTGTTATACTCGAACAGGGGCCTTTGTTATATTCGATCGGGACTTTGATATACTCGATCAGGGGACTTTCTTATACTCGATTAGGGGCCTTTGTTATATTCGATGAGGAGCCTTTGTTTTCTCGATTTGGCGACTTTGTTATACTCGATCAGGGGTCATTGTTGTACTCGATCAGGGGGCTTTGTTGTACTTGATCAGGGGCCATTGTTATACTTGATAAGGGGCCATTGTTATACTCGATCAGGGAACTTTGTTATACTCGATGAGGGGCCTTTGTTTTACTCTATCAGAGGACTTTGTTATACTGGATTTGGGGACTTTGTTATACTCGATTAGTTTTCTTTGTTATTCTTGATGAGGGGACTTTGTTATACTCGACCAGGGGCCTTTGTTATACTCGATCAGAGGCCTTTGTTATACTCGATAAGGGGCAGTTGTTATACTCGATTAGGGGACTTTGTTATACTCGATCAGGGGACTTTGTTATACCTGATCAGGGCCCTTTGTTATACTCGATGAGGGCACTTTGTTATACTCGATCAGGGGGCTTTCTTATACTTGATCAGGGAACTTTGTTATCCTCTATGAGGGGTCTTTGTTATACTCGATCAGGCATCTTTGTTATACTCGTTCAGGGGGCTTTGTTATACTCGTTCAGGTGACTTTGTTATACTCGATAAGGGGACTTTGTTATACTCGATGAGGGGACTTTTTATACTCGATCAGGAGACTTTGCTATACTCGATCAGGGGAATTTTCTATACTCGATCAGGGGGCTTTGTTATACTCGATAAGGGGCCTTTGTTATACTCGATGAGGGGACTTTGTTATTCTCACTTAGGGGAATTTGTTATACTTGATCAGGGGACTGTTATACTTGATCAGGGGATTTTGTTATACTCGATGAGGGGCTTTGTTATTCTTGATGATGGGACTTTGTTATACTCGATCAGGGGCCTTTGTTGTACTCGATGAGGGGCCTTTATTGTACTCGATCAGGGGCCTTTGTTCTACTCGATCACGAGACTTTGTTATACTCGATCAGGGGCCTTTATTACACTCGATCAGGAAACTTTGTTATACTCGATAAGGGGCCTTTGTTATACTCGATCAGGGATCTTTGTTATACTCGTTCAGGGGGCTTTGTTATACTCGGTCATGTGACTTTGTTATACTCGATGAGGGGGCTGTGTCATACTCTATGAGGGGACTTTGCTATACCCGATCAGGGAAGTTTGTTATACTCGATAAGTGGCCTTTGTTATACTCGATGAGGGGACTTTTTTATACTCGATCAGGGGAATTTGTTATACTCGATCAGGGGACTTTGTTTTACTCGATCAGGGGACTTTGTTATACTCGATCCGGGGACTTTGTTATAGTTGATCAGGGCAGATTAGTGGACTTTGTTATACTCGATGAGGGACTTTAAAATACTCGATCAGGGGACATTGCTATACTCGATGAGGGGACTTTGTTATACTCGATCAGGGGAATTTGTTATACTCGATCAGGGGCCTTTGTTATACTCAATAAGGGGCCTTTGTTATACTCGATGAGGGGACTTTGTTATACTCGATCAGGGGAATTTGTTATACTCGATCAGGGGACTTTGTTATACGCGATGAGTGGGCTTTGTTATACTCTATCAGGGCACTTTGTTATACTCGTTCAGGGGAATTTGTTTTCTTCGATCAGGGATCTTTGTTATACTCGGTCCGGGGGCTTTGTTATACTCGATCAGGGGACTTTGTTATACGCGATCAGGAGACTTTCTTATTCTCAATCAGAGGACTTTGTTATACTCGATGAGTGGACTTTGTTATACTCGATCAGGGAATTTACTATACTCGATCAGGGGAATTTGCTATACCCGATCAGGGGACTTTGTTATACTCGATCAGGGGACTTTGTTATACTTTATCAGGGGACTTTGTTATACTCGATAGGGATCTTTGTTATACTCGTTCAGGGGGCTTTGTTATTCTCGATTAGGGGAATTTATTATACTCGATGAGGGGACTTTGTTATACTCGATGAGGGGACTTTGTTATACTCGATCAGGACTTTTGTTATACCTGATCAGGATATTTGTTCTAATTTCTATCAGGGACTTTGTTATATCTGATCACGGATCTTTTGTTATACCTCGTTCAAGGGGCTTTGTTATACTCGTTAAGGTGACTTTGTTATACTCGATCAGGGGACTCTTTGTTATACCTGGATCAAGGGCTTCGTTGGTACTCGATGAGGGACTTTATATAAATTTCGATGAGGGACTTTAATATACTGATGAGGGGCTTTGTTATACCTCGATGAGGGGACTTTGTTATACCTGATCAGGGACTTTGTCTATACTGATGAGGGACTTTGTTATACCTCGATCAGGGACTCTTGTTTCATCGATCAGGACTTCTTTGTTATACTCGATCAGGGGACTTTGTTATAGTTGATCAGGGCAGATTTGTGGACTTTGTTATACTCGATGAGGGACTTTAAAATACTCGATCAGGGGACATTGCTATACTCGATGAGGGGACTTTGTTATACTCGATCAGGGGAATTTGTTATACTCGATCAGAGGCCTTTGTTATACTCGATAAGAGGCCCTTGTTATACTCGATGAGGGGACTTTGTTATACACGATCAGGGGAATTTGTTATACTCGATCAGGGGACTTTGTTATACACAATCAGGGGACTTTGTTATACTCGATCAGGGGCCTTTGTTATACTCGATCGGAGGATTTGTTATACTCAATCTGGGGACTTTGTTATACTCGATCAGGGGCCTTTGTTATATTCGATCTGGACTTTGATATACTCGATCAGGGGACTTTGTTATACTCGATCAGGGGCCTTTGTTATATTCGATGAGGAGCCTTTGGTATACTCGATCAGGCGACTTTGTTATACTCGATGAGGGGACTTTGTTATACTCGATGAAGGGCTTTGTTATACTTGATCAGGGGAGTTTGTTATACTCGATCAGGGGACTTTGTTATGCTCGACCAAGGGTCATTGTTATACTGGATCAGTGGACTTTGTTATACTCTATCAGGGGACTTAGTTATACTCGATGAGGGGCCATTGTTTTACTCTATCAGGGGACTTTGTTATACTGGATCTGGGGACTTTGTTATACTCGATCAGTTTTCTTTGTTATTCTTGATCAGGGGACTTTCTTATACTCGACCAGGGGACTTTGTTGTACTCGA
>NW_024739598.1:0-24532 GCF_018991925.1 Homarus americanus | reverse complement strand
TAGAGCTCAGAGAAGCACAGAGCACCTGACTGTGAGAGAGGTGTACCCAGAAAACAGATAAAAAATGTCAGAGGCACCTGGAAGGTCTGCGAGGTACAAGGAGTGTCAGAGGTGTACCATGGCAGGCCATGGTGTACCTGGGAGTGTCATCGGTGTACCTGGGAGGTGTGAGGTACACCTGAGAGTATCAGAGATGTACCTGGGAGTGTCAGAGGTGTACCTGGGAGTGAGTGTACCTGAGGCCGGAGCACAGTGGTGTACCTGGGAGTGTCAGAAGGTACCTGTCAGGCTGTAGAGCCAGAGGTGTACCTGGGAGTGTCAGAGTTGTACCAGGAGTGTCAGAGGTGTACCTGGCAGTGTCGAGATACCTGGGAGTGTCAGAGGTGTACCTGGGAGTGTCAGAGGTACCTGGGGAGTGTCATGGGTGTACCTGGGAGTGTCAGAGGTGTACCTGGGAGCAAGGTCAGAGGTACCTGGGAGTGTCAGAGAGGTGTACCATGGGAGTGTCAGAGGTGTACCTGGGAGTGTCAGAGGTACCTGGGAGTGTCAGAGGCTATACCTGAGAGTGTCAGAGATGTACCTAGAGGCCAGAGGTGTACCTGGGAGGCAGGGGTGCACCTGGGAGTGTCAGGGTGTACCGGGAGGCCGGAGGTGTACCTGGGTGCCTCGGAGGTGTACCTGGGAGTGCTGGGGAGGTACCTGGGAGACGGAGGTGTACCTGGGAGAGTCGGAGGTACCTGGGAGTGTCAGAGGCACTGGGAGTATTAGGAGGTGTACCTGGGAGTGTCAGAGGTATACCTAAGAGTATCAGATATGTACCTGGGAGTGTCAGGAGGTACCTGGGAGGCCAGGGGTGTACCTGGGAGTGTCAGGGGTGTACCTGGGAGTGTCAGGGGTACCTGGGAGTGTCAGGGGTGTAACTGGGAGTGGCGGGGTGTACCTGGGAGTGTCTGAGGTGTACCTGGGAGGTCAGAGGTGTACCTGGAGTGTCTGAGGTGTACATGGGAGTGTCAGACGTGTACCATGGCAGTGTCAGTGGTGTACCTGGAAGTGTCAGGTGTACCTGGGAGTGTCAGAGGCATACCTGGGAATGCCAGGAGGTGTACCTGGGAGTGTGAGGGGTGTACCTGGGAGGTGAGGTACCTGGGAGTGTCGGAGGTGTACCTGGGAGTGGGAGGTACTGGGAGGTCGGAGGTGTACTAGGAGGTTGGAGGTGTACCTGGGAGTGTCGGAGGTGCAGGGAGTGTCGGAGGTACCTGGGAGTGTCAAAGGTGTACCTGGGAGTATCGGAGGTGTACTTGGGAGTGTCGGAGGTGTACCTGGGAGTGTCACAGGTGTATCTGGGAGTGTCACAGGGGTACCTGGGAATGTCAGGGGTGTACCTAAGAGTGTCAGAGGTGTACTAGTGAGTGTCGGAGGTGTACCTGGGAGTGTCTGAGGTGTACCTGGGAGTGTCGGAGATGTACCAGGGAGGTCGCAGGTACCAGAGTGTCTGATGTACCAGGGAGTTTCAGGAGTACCTGGGAGTGTCGGAGGTACCTGGAAGTGTCAAGAGGTGTACCTGGGAGGTCAGAGGTATACCTGAGAGATCAAAGATGTACCTGGGAGTGTCAGAAGTGTACCTGGGAGTGTCAGGGGTGTACCTGGGAGAGTTCTCAGGTGTACCTGGGAGTGTCGGAGGTTGTACCTGGGAGTGTCAGGGTGTACCTGGGAGTGTCTCAGGTGTACCTGGGAGCAGGTGGAGGTACCTGGGAGTGCCTGAGGTGTACCTGGGAGTGTCGGAGGTGAACCTGGTTGTGTCGGAGCTGTACCTGGGAGAGTCACAGGTGTACCTGGGAGGTCAGAGGTACCTGGAGTGTCAGAGATGTACCTGGGAGTGCTCAGAGGTACCAGAGAGGTCGGAGGTGTACCTGGGAGTGTCAGAGGTGTACCTGGGAGTGTCAGGAGGTGTACCTTGGAGTGTCAAGGGTGTACCTGGGAGTGTCAGAGGTGTACCTGGAGGTCGGAGGTGTACCAGGAGTGTCAGAGGTGTACCAGGAGAGCTTGAGGTGTACCTGGGAGGTGGAGAGGTGTACCTGGTAGTGTCAGTGGTGTACCTGGGAGGCCGTGGTGTACCTGGGAGGCCACAGGATTACCTGGGAGTGTGGGAGGGCACCTGGGAGTGAGAGGTGTACCTGGGAGTGTCTGAGGTGTACCTGGGAGCATCAGAGGTGTACCTGGGAGTGTCAGGGGTGTACCTGGGAGTGTCAGGGGTGTACCTGGTGTCAGAGAGTACCTGGGAGCGAGGTGTATCTAGGAGTGTCTGGGGGTGTACCTGGGAGGTCAGAGGTGTACCTGGGAGTGTCAGAGCATACATGTGAGTATCAGAGGTGTACCTGGGAGTCAGGAGGTGTACCTGGGAGTGTCAGAGGTGTACCTGGGAGTGTCAGAGGTACCTGGGAGTGTCGGAGGTGTCCCTGAGAGTGTCAGAGGTACCTGGGAGTGCCAGAGGTGTACCTGGGAGAGTCAGTGGTGTACCTGGGAGTGTCAGGGTGTATACCAGGAGTGTCAAAGGAGTACCTGGGAGTCAGAGGTGTACCTGGGAGTGACAGAGGTGTACCTGGGAGTGTATGAGGTGTACCTAGGGAGTGTCAGGTGTGTTCCAGGGAGTGTCAGAGGAGTACCTGGGAGTGTCAGAGGAGTACCTGGGAGGCAGGGGGTACCTGGGAGGTCAGAGGTGTACCTGGGAGTGTCAGAGAGGTGTACTGGGAGTGTCTGAGGTACCTGGGAGTGTCTGAGGTGTACCTGGAGTGTCCAGAGAAGTCCCAGAGTGTCACAGCAGTACCTGGTGGAGAGGTGACCTGGGAGTGTGAGAGGTACCTGGGAGTGTCTGAGGTGTACCTGGGAGTATCAGAGGTGCACCTCTTAGTGTCAGGGGTTTACCTGGGAGTGTCAGGGTACCTGGGAGAGTCGGAGCTGAACCTGGGAGGCCGAGTGTACCTGGGAGTGTCTGAGGTGTACCTGGGAGTGTTTGAGGTGTACCTGGGAGAGTTCTGGAGGCACCTGGAGTGTCAGAGGCACCAGGGTGTGTCACAGGAGTACCTGGGACTGTGAGAGGTGTACCTGGGTGTGTGGGAGAGGTACTCTGAGGCCAGAGAGGTACCTGGTAGTGCCAGAGGTGTACTGCGAGTATCAGAGGTGTACCGGAGTGTCAGAGTGTACCTGGGAGTGTTGGGGTGAACCAGGAAGTGTAGGAGGTGTACCTGGGAGTCAAGGTCGTACCTGGGAGTGTCAGAGGTGTACCAGGGAGTGTCAGGGAGTACCCAGGGAGTGCGTCAGAGGTGCCTGGGAGAGTCTCTGAGGTACCTGAGAGTCAGGTGAGTACCAGGAGGTCAGGAGGAGTACCTGGGAGGTCAGAGGTGTACCTGGGAGTGCCAGTGGTGTACCTGGAGGTCACAGAGTACCTGGGAGGAGAGGGTACCTGGGAGTGTGAGGGGTGGCCTGGGAGTGTCTCAGGTGTACCTGAGGGCATCAGAGGTGTACCTGGGAGTGTCAGGGTACCTGGGAGTGTCGGGGTGACCTGGGAGTGTCGGAGGTGTATCTGGGAGTGTCTGAGGTGTACCTGGCATCTGAGGTGTACTCAGTGTCAGCGTCTAGCCTGGGAGTGGCAGCGGTGTACCTGGGAGTGTCAGAGGTGTACCTGGGAGACAGGGAGGTTTACCTGGGAGTGTCGTAGACATGGCCTGGGAGTGTCGGAGGCGTACCTGGGAGTGTCAGATGTGTACCTGGGAGTGTCAGAGGTGTACCTGGCAGTGTCTGGAGGTGTACCTGGGAGGTCTGAGGTGTACCTGGCAGTGTCTGAGGTGTACCTGGCAGTGCTCAGCGGTGTAGCCTGGGAGTGGCAGCAGGGGTACCTGGGAGGTCAGAGGTGTACCTGGGAGTGTCAGAGGTACCTGGGAGCGTCAGAGAAGTACCTGGGAGAGGCCAGAGGTGTACCAGAAAGTGGTGGTGTACCTGGGAGTCAGAGGTGAACCTGGGAGTGTTGGTGGACCTGGGAAGAGGTGTACCTGAAGTGTTAGAGGTGTACCTGGAAGTGTCAGGTGTACCTGGGAGTGTCAGGGTGTACCTGGGAGTGTCTCAGGGTGCACTGGAGTGTCTCAGGCATACCTGGGAGTGTCAGAGGTGTACCTGGGGTGCCTGAGATATACCAGGCAGAGCCAGAGGTACCTGGGAGGCTGGAGATTTGTACCTGGGAGTGCAGAGGTGTACCTGGCAGTGTCAGAGGAGTACCTGGAGTGCAGAGGTGTATCTGGGAGTTACTGGGGTGTACCTGGGAGTGAGAGGCACGGGAGTGTCAGAGGTGTACCTGGGAGTGTCAGAGGTGTACCTGGGAGTGTCAGAGGTGCACCTGGGAGTGTCAGGGGTGTATCAGGGAGGTTGGAGACCTGGGAGTGTCAGGCACTTGGGAGGTCGGAGGTGCATGATGGAGTGTCAGAGGTGTACCTGGCAGTGTCAGCGGTGTACCTGGGAGTGTCAGAGGTGTTCCTGGGAGTGTCTGAGGTGTACCTGTGGGTGTCTGAGGTGCACCTGGGAGTGTCTGAGGTGTACCTGGGAGTGTGGGAGAGGTGTAACTGGGAGTGTCTGAGGTGCACCAGCATCAGAGGTGTACCTGGGAGTGTCAGGGGTGTACCTGGGAGTGTCAGGGGTGTACCTAGCAGTGTCAGAGTACCTGGGAGAGTCAGAGGTGTATCTGGGAGTGTCTGGGTGTACCTGGAGTGCTGGAGGTGTACCTGGGAGGTCAGAGGTATACATGTGAGTATCAGAGGTACATGGGAGGTCAGAGGTGTACCTGGGAGGTGGGAGGTGTACCTGGGAGGTCGGAGGTGTACTGAGAGTGTCAGAGGTGTACCTGGGAGTGCCAGGAGGTGTACCTGGGAGCTCGGTGGTGTACCGGGAGTGTCAGGTGTGACCAGGGAGTGTCAGAGGAGTACCTGGGAGTTTCAGAGGTGTACCTGGGAGTGACAGAGGTTTACCTGGGAGTGTCTGAGGTGTACCTGGGAGTGTATGGAGGTGTCCTAGGAGTGTCAGGTGTGTTCCAGGAGGTCAGAGGAGTACCTGGGAGTGTCAGAGAGTACCTGGGAGTGTCAGGGGTGTACCTGGGAGTGTCAGGTGTGTTCCAGGAGTGTCAGAGGAGTACCTGGGAGTGTCAGGAGAGCCTGGGAGGTCAGGGGTGTACCTGGGAGTGTCAGAGGTGTACCTGGGAGTGTCAGAGGTACCTGGGAGTGTCTGAGGTGTGCCTGGGAGTGTCTGAGGTGTAACTGGGAGGTCAGAGAAGTACCAGGAGTGCCGGGTGCACCTGGGAGTGTGAGAGGTGTACCTGGGTGTGTGAGAGGTGTACCTGGGAGTGTCTGAGGTGTAACTGGGAGTATCAGTGACTTTTTAGTGTCAGGTACCTGGGAGTGTCAGGTGTACCTGGGAGAGTCGGAGGTACCTGGGAGTGCCAGAGGTGTACCTGGGAGTGTCTGAGGTGTACCTGTGAGTGTTTGAGTGCACCTGGGAATGTGTGAGGTGTACCTGGGAGGTCAGAGAAGTACCAGGGTGTGTCACAGGAGTACCGGGATCTGAGAGGTGTACTGGGAGGCCAGAGGTGTACCTGGCAATGTCAGAGGTGTACCTGGCAGTGTCAGAGGTACCTGGGAGTGTCAGGTACCTGGGAGTGTCAGCGGTGTACCTAGGAGGTCAGAGGTGCTGGGAGTGTCTGAGGTGTACCTGGAAGTGTCTGAGGTGTACAAGGAGTGTCAGAGGTGTACCATGGCAGTGTCATGTGTACCTGGGAGTGTCATCGGTGTACCTGGGAGGTCAGAGGTATACCGAGTATCAGAGATGTACCTGGGAGTATCAGAGGTGTACCTGGGAGTGTCGGAGGTGTACCTGGGAGTGTCACAGGTGTACCTGGAGGTCAGGGGTGTACCTGGGAGTGTCAGAAGGTACCTGGGGTGTCAAAGGTACATTCTGCTAGAGCCAGAGGTGTACCTGGGAGTGTCAGAGTTGTACCTGGGAGGCTGAGAGGTACCTGGCAGTGCCAGAGGAGTACCTGGGAGTGTCAGTACCTGGGAGGTCAGAGGTACCTGGGAGTGTCATGGGTGTACCTGGGAGTGTCAGAGGTGTACCTGGGAGGTCAGAGGTACCTGGGAGTGTCAGAGGTGTACCATGGGAGTGTCAGCGGTGCACCTGGGAGGTCAGGGCTGTACCCTGAGTGTCAGAGGCTATACCGAGAGTGTCAGGAGATGTTCCTAGGAGTGTCAGGAGGTGTACCTGGGAGTGTTAGGGGTGTACCTGGGAGGCCAGGGGTGTACCTGGGAGCAATGGAGGTGTACCTGGGTGTGTCGGAGGTGTACCAGGAGTGTTGGAGGTGTACCTGGGAGAGTCGGAGGTGTACCTGGGAGAGTCGGAGGTGTACCGGGAGTGTGAGAGGTGTACCTGGGAGCACAGAGGTGTACCTGGGAGTGCCGAGGTATACCTAAGAGTATCAGATATGTACCTGGGAGTGCAGAGGTGTACCTGGGAGTGTCAGGGGTGTACCTGGGAGTCGTCAGGGTGTACCTGGAGTGTCAGGGGTGTACCTGGGAGTGTCAGGGGTGTAACTGGGAGTGTCAGGGGTGTACCTGGGAGTGTCCGCAGGTGTACCTGGGAGTGTCAGAGGTGTACCTGGGAGTGTCTGAGGTGTACATGGACAGACGTGTACCATGCAGTGTCAGTGGTACCTGGAAGTGTCATGGTGTACCTGGGAGTGTCAGAGGTATACCTGGGAATGTCAGAGGTACCTGGGAGTGTGAGGGTGTACCTGGGGTGGGAGGGGTACCTGGGAGGTTGGAGGTGTACTGGGAGGTGGGAGGTGTACCTGGGAGTGTCGGAGGTACTAGGAGTGTCGGATGTGACCTGGAGTGCGGAGGTGTAATAGGGAGTGTCGGAGGTACCTGGGAGTGCCAAGGTGTACCTGGGAGTATCGGAGGTACTTGGGAGGCCGGAGGTGTACCTGGGAGTGTCACAGGTATCTGGGAGTGTCACAGGGTACCTGGGAATGTCAGGGGTGTACCTAAGAGTGTCAGAGGTGTACTAGTGAGTGTCGGAGGTGTACTGGGAGTGTCTGAGGTACCTGGGAGTGTCGGAGATGTACCAGGAGAGGCGCAGGTGTGACCAGGGAGTGTCTGAGATGTACCAGGAGTTTCAGGGAGTACCTGGGAGTGTCGGAGGTGTGGAAGTCAAGAGGTGTACCTGGAGTGCTAGAGGTATACCTGAGAGCATCAAAGATGTACCTGGGAGTGTGAAGGTACCTGGGAGGTCAGGGGTGGGAGTGTCTCAGGTGTACCTGGGAGTCGTGGAGGTTGTACCTGGGAGGTCAGGTACCTGGGAGTGTCTCAGGTACCTGGAGTAGCCGGAGGCCTGGAGTGTCGGAGGTGTACCTGGGAGTGTCGGAGGTGAACCTGGTTGTGCCGGAGCTGTACCTGGGAGTGTCACAGGTGTACTTGGGAGTGCCAGAGGTGTACCGGGAGGCCAGAGATGTACCTGGGAGTGTCAGAGGTACCAGAGAGTGTCGGAGGTCTACCTGGGAGGTCAGAGGTACCTGGGAGGTCAGAGGTGCACCTGAGTGTCAGGGGTGTACCTGGGAGTGTCTGAGGTGTACCTGGGAGTGTCGGAGGTACCAGGGAGTGTCGGAGGGTGCACCAGGAGAGTCGGAGGTGTACCTGGGAGTGTGAGAGGTGTACCTGGTAGTGTCGGTGGTGTACCTGGCAGTCAGAGGTGTACCTGGGAGTGTAAGAGGTGTACCCTGGGAGTGTCAGTGAGTACCTGAGAGGTCAAAGGTGTACCTGGGAGTATCGGAGGTGTACCTGAACATCGGAGGTGTTCCTGGGAATATCGGAGGTTTCTCCTGGGAATGTCGGAGGTGTTCCTGGGAATATCGGAGGTGTTCCTGGGAGATCAGAGGTACCTGGGAGTATCACAGGTGTACCGGGAGTGTCACAGGAGTGCCTTGGGAGTGTCACAGGTGTACCTGGGAGTGTCAGGGAGGTACCTGGGAGGTCAGAGGTGTACCTGGGAGTGTCGGAGGTGTACCTGGGAATGTCAGAGGTGTACCAGGGAATGTCAGTGGAGTACCTGGGAGGTCAGAGGTACCTGGGAGTGGCCAGAGGTACCTGGGAGTGTCAGAGGTGTACCTGAGAGTCAGGGGTGTGCCTGGGAGTGTAGAGGAGGTACCTGGGAGCATCAGAGGTACCTGGAGGTCAGAGGTTTACCTGGGAGGTCGGAGGTTCACCGGAGGCCGGAGGTGTACCTGGGATTGTCAGAGGTGTACCTGGGAGTGTCAGAGGTGTACCTGGCAGTGTCAGAGGTGTACCTGGCAGTGTCAGAGGTGTACCTGGGAGTGTCAGAGGTGTACCTGGGAGGCTCAGAGGTGTACCTGGGAGCTGAGGGTGTACCTGGGAGTGTCAGTGAGTACCTGGGAGCAACGGAGGTGTACCTGGGAGTGCCGGTGGAGTACCTGGGAGTATCGGAGGTGTTCCTGAATATCGAGGTGTTCAATGTCGGAGGTGTTCCTGGGAATATCAGAGGTGTTCCTGGGAGCATCAGAGGTGTACCTGGGAGCATCACAGGTGTACCTGGGAGCACAGAGAGTACCTGGGAGTGTCACAGGTGTACCTGGGAGTGTCAGAGGTACCGGGAGTGTCAGGAGGTGTACCTGGGAGTGTCGGAGGTGTACCTGGGAATGTCAGAGGTACCAGGAATGTCAGTGAGTACCTGGGAGGCCAGAGGTACCTGGGAGTTTCAGAGGTGTACCTGGGAGTTTGAGGTACCTGGGAGAGTCAGGGTGTGCCTGGGAGTGTGAGAGGTGTACCTGGGAGCATCAGAGGTGTACCTGGGAGTGTCAGAGGTTTACCTGGGAGTGTCGGAGGTTTACCTGGGAGTGTCGGAGGTGTACCTGGGATTGTCACCAGTACTTGGGAGTGTCAGAGGTGTACCTGGCAGTGAAAGAGGTGTACCTGGCAGTGTCAGAGGTGTACCTGGGAGTGTCAGAGGTGTACTTGGGAGTGTCAGAGGTGTACCTGGGAGTGTCAAATGTGTACCTGGGAGTGTCAGTGGAGTACCTGGGAGTATCGGAGGTGTACCTGGGAGTGTCAGTGGAGTACCTGGGAGTATCGGAGGTGTACCTGGGAATATCGGAACCTGGGAGTATCAGAGGTGTACCTGGGAATATCAGAGGTGTACCTGGGAGTGTCACAGGTGTACCTGGGAGTGTCACAGGCGTACCTGGGGGTGTCACAGGTGTACCAGGGAGTGTCACAGGTGTACCTGGGAGTGTCACAGGTGTACCTGGGAGGGTCACAGGTGTACCTTGGAGTGTCAGAGATGTACCTGAGAGTGTAGGTGTACCAGGGAATGCCAGTGGAGTACCTGGCAGTGTCAGAGGTGTACCTGGGAGTGTCAGAGGTGTACCTGGGAGTGTCTGAGGTGTACCTGGGAGACCCAGGTGCACTGGCAGCAGGTGGGCGGTACCTGGGAGGTCATGCTGTACCTGGGAGGTCAGGGGTGTACGGGAGGCGGAGGTACCTGGAGTGTCGGAGGTATACCTGGGAGTGTCGGAGGTGTACCAGGGAGTGTAGGAGGTGTACCTGGGAGGTCAAAGGTGCACCTGGGAGTATCGGAGGTGTACCTGGGAGGTCGGAGGTACCTGGGATGTCACAGTATCTGGGAGTGTCACAGGTGTACCTGGGAATGTCAGAGGCACCAGAGTGTCAGAGGTGCACTGGGAGGTCAGAGGTGTACCTAGAGTGTCAGGGGTGTACCTGGAGAGCTCTAAGGTGTACCTGGGAGGTCGGAGGTGTACCTGGGAGTGTCAGAGGTGTACCAGGGAGTGTCGGAGGTGTACCTGGGAGGTCGGAGGTGTACCTGGTGTCAGAGCTGTACCTGGGAGTGTCAGAGGTACCTGGGAGTTTCAGAGGTGTACCTGGGAGTGTCAGAGGTGTACCTGGGAGAGTCAGAGGTGATACCTGGTGAGCTCAGGAGGTTTACCGGGAGGTCAGAGGTGGGAATGTCAGGGGTGTACCTGGGAGTGACTGAGGTGTACCTGGGAGGTCGGAGGTGTACCAGGGAGGTCGGAGGTGTACCAGGGAGTGTCTGAGGTACCAGGGAGGTCATTGGAGTACCTGGGAGGTCAGATGTACCTGGGAGTGTCAGAGGTGTACCTGGGAGTGTCAGAGTATACCTGGGAGTATCAGAGGTACTTGGGAGGTTGGGGGAACCGGGAGTGTCAGAGGTGTACCTGGGAGGTCAAGTGGTGTACCTGGGAGTGTCAGAGGTACCTGGGAGGTCGAGAGCACCTGGAGTGTCAGAGGTACCATGGGAGCAGTCATGGTGTACCTGGGAGGCCGGCGGTGTACCTGGGAGGTCAGAGGCTATACCTGAGAGTATCAGAGATGTACCTGGGAGTGTCAGAGGTACCTGGGAGTGTGGGGTGTACCTGGGAGTGTCAGGTGTACCTGGGAGTGTCGGAGGTGTACCTGGGTGTGTCGGAGGTGTACCAGGGTGCTGGAGGTGTACCTGGGAGAGTCGGAGGTGCACCTGGGAGAGTCGGAGGTACCTGGGAGTGTGAGAGGTGCCTGGGAGTATTAGAGGTGTACCTGGGAGTGTAGAGGCATACCCAAGAGTATCAGAGATGTACCTGGGAGGTCAGTGTACCTGGGAGTCAGGTGTACCTGGGAGTGTCAGTGTACCGGGAGGTCAGGGGTGTACCTGGGAGTGTCAGGGGTGTAACTGGGAGTGTCAGGGGTGTACCTGGGAGTGTCCGCGTTGTTCCTGGGAGTGTCAGAGGTGTACCTGGGAGTGTCTGAGGTGTACATGGAGTGTCAGACGTGTACCATGGCAGTGTCAGTGGTGTACCTGGAAGTGTCAAGGTACCTGGGAGTGTCAGAGGTATACCTGGGAATGTCAGAGGTGTACCTGGGAGTGTGAGGGGTGTACCTGGGAGTGTGAGGGGTGTACCTGGGAGTGTCGGAGGTGTACCTGGGAGTGTGGGAGGTGTACCTGGGAGTGTCGGAGGTGTACTAGGGAGTGTCGGAGGTGTACCTGGGAGTGTCGGAGGTGTACTAGGAGTGTCGGAGGTGTACCTGGAGGTGTACGAATGTGAGGTCGGAGGTGTACTTGGGAGTGTCGAGGTGTACTGGGAGGTCAGAGGTGTATCTGGGAGGTCACAGGGTACCTGGGAATGTCAGGGGTGTACCTAAGAGTGTCAGAGGTGTACTAGTGAGTGTCGGAGGTGTACCTGGGAGTGTCTGAGGTGTACCTGGGAGTGTCGGAGATGTACCAGGGAGTGTCGCAGGTGTACCAGGGAGTGTCTGAGATGTACCAGGGAGTTTCAGTGGAGTACCTGGGAGTGTCGGAGGTGTACCTGGAAGTGTCAAGAGGTGTACCTGGGAGTGTCAGAGGTATACCTGAGAGTATCAAAGATGTACCTGGGAGTGTCAGAAGTGTACCTGGGAGTGTCAGGGGGGCCGGAGTGTCTCAGGTGTACCTGGGAGTGTCGGAGGTTGTACCTGGGAGTGTCAGGTGTACCTGGGAGGTCTCAGGTGTACCTGGGAGTGTCGGAGGTGTACCTGGGAGTGTCGGAGGTGTACCTGGGAGTGTCGGAGGTGAACCTGGTTGTGTCGGAGCTGTACCTGGGAGTGTCACAGGTGTACTTGGGAGTGTCAGAGGTGTACCTGGGAGTGTCAGAGATGTACCTGGGAGTGTCAGAGGTGTACCAGGAGAGTGTCGGAGGTGTACCTGGGAGTGTCAGAGGTGTACCTGGGAGTGTCAGAGGTGTACCTGGAGGCTCAAGGGGTGTACCTGGGAGTGTCTGAGGTGTACCTGGGAGTGTCGGAGGTACAGGGAGTGTCGGAGGTGTACCAGGAGAGTCGGAGGTGTACCTGGGAGGTGAGAGGTACCTGGAGTGTCAGTGGTGTACCTGGGAGTGTCACAGGTGTACCTGGGAGTGTCATAGGTGTACCTGGCAGTGTCAGAGGTACCTGGAGTGTAAGAGGTGTACCTGGGAGGCTGTGGAGTACCTGAGTGTCAAAGGTGTACCTGGGAGTATCGGAGGTGTACCTGGGAACATCGGAGGTGTTCTGGGAATATCGGAGGTTTTCCTGGGAATATGGAGGTGTTCCTGGGAATATCGGATAGTTCCTGGGAGACAGAGGGTACCTGGGAGTATCACAGGTACCTGGGAGTGTCACAGGAGCATTTGAGAGCTCACAGGTGTACCTGGGAGTGTCAGAGGTGTACCTGGGAGTGCTCAGAGGTGGCACTGGAGGCCGGAGGTGTACCTGGGAATGTCAGAGGTGTACCAGGGAATGTCAGTGGAGCACCTGGGAGTGTCAGAGGTGTACCTGGGAGGTCAGAGGTGTACCTGGGAGTGTCAGAGGTACCTGAGAGTCAGGGGTGTGCCTGGGATGGAGAGGTGCACCTGGGAGTATCAGAGGTACCTGGGAGTGTCAGAGGTTTACCTGGGAGTGTCGGAGGTTTACCTGGGAGTGTCGGAGGTGTACCGGGATTGTCACAGGTGCACTGGGAGTGTCAGAGGTGTACCTGGCAGTGCCGAGGTGCACCTGGCAGTGTCAGAGGTGTACCTGGGAGTGTCAGAGGTGTACCTGGGAGTGTCAGAGGTACCTGGGAGTGTCAGGTGTGCACCGGGAGGCTGCAGTGGAGTACCTGGGAGTATGGAGGTCACCTGGGAGTGTCAGGTGAGCACCTGGGAGTATCGGAGGTTCCGGAATGGAGGTGTTCCTGGGAATATCGGAGGTGTCTTGGAATATCAGAGGTGTTCCTGGGAGACGAGGTGTACCTGGGATCACAGGTGTACCTGGGAGTGTCACAGGAGTACCTGGGAGTGTCACAGGTGTACCTGGGAGTGTCAGAGGTACCTGGGAGGTCAGAGGTGTACCTGGGAGTGTCGTGAAGTTCTGGGAATGTCAGAGGTGCACCAGGAAGTCAGTGGAGCACCTGGGAGGCCAGAGGTGTACCTGGGAGGTCAGGAGGTGTACCTGGGAGTGTCAGAGGTGTACCTGGGAGAGTCAGGGTGCCTGGGAGTGTAGAGAGGTGTACCTGGGAGCATCAGAGGTGTACCTGGGAGGGTCAGAGGTTTACCTGGGAGTGTCGGAGGTTACCTGGGAGGTCGGAGGTGCCCGGATTGTCACAGGTGTACCTGGGAGGTCAGAGGTACCTGGCAGTGTCAGAGGTGCACCTGGCAGTGTCAGAGGTGTACCTGGGAGGCAGAGGTACCGGAGTGTCAGAGGTGTACCTGGGAGTGTCAGGTACCTGGGAGTGTCAGTGGAGCACCGGAGTATCGGAGGTACCTGGGAGGTCAGTGAGCCTGGGAGACGAGGTGTTCTGAGAATATCGGAGGTGTTCCTGGGAATATCGGAGGTGTTCCTGGGAATATCAGAGGTGTACCTGGAGTATCAGAGGTGTACCTGGGAGTATCACAGGTACCTGGGAGGTCACAGGAGTACCTGGGAGGCTGCAGGTGTACCTGGGAGGTCAGAGGTACCTGGGAGTGCCGAGGTGTACCTGGGAGTGTCGGAGGTGTACCTGGGAATGTCAGAGGTGGCTAAGGAATGTCAGTGGAGTACCTGGGAGGTCAGAGGTGTACCTGGGAGTGCCAGGAGGTGTACCTGGGAGTTTTAGAGGTACCTGAGAGTCAGGGGTGTGCCTGGGAGTGTGAGAGGTGTACCTGGGAGTATCAGAGGTGTACCTGGGAGGTCAGAGGTTTACCTGGGAGTGTCGGAGGTTTACCTGGGAGTGTCGGAGGTGCACCTGGATTGTCAGCAGGTGTACTTGGGAGTGTCAGGAGGTGTACCTGGTGTCAGAGGTGTGCACTGCAGTGTCAGAGGTGTACCTGGGAGTGTCAGAGGTGTACTTGGGAGTGTCAGAGGTACCTGGGAGCTCAAATGTGTACCTGGGAGTGTCAGTGAGGCACCTGGGAGTATCGGAGGTGTACCTGGGAGTGTCAGTGGAGTACCTGGGAGTATCGGAGGTACCTGGAATATCGGAAGCAACCTGGAGTATCAGAGGTACCTGGGAATATCAGAGGTGTACCTGGAGGCACAAGAGGTGTACCTGGGAGTGTCACAGGCGTACCTGGGGTGCTCAGGTGCACCAGGAGTGTCACAGGTGTACCTGGGAGTGTCAGAGGTGTACCTGGGAGGGTCACAGGTGCAACCTTGGAGGTCAGAGATGTACCTGAGAGTGCTCAGAGGTGTACCAGGGAATGGTGAGTACCTGGCAGGTCAGGAGGTGTACCTGGGAGGTCAGAGGTGTACCTGGGAGTGTCTGAGGTGTACCTGGGAGACTCCAGGTGTGGCAGTGTCAGCGGTGTACCTGGGAGTGTCAGCGGTGTACCTGGGAGTGTCAGGGGTGTACCTGGGAGTGTCGGAGGTACCGGGAGTGTCGGAGGTATACCTGGGAGTGTCGGAGGTGCAACCAGGGAGTGTAGGAGGTGTACCTGGGAGTGTCAAAGGTGTACCTGGGAGTATCGGAGGTGTACTGGGAGTGTCGGAGGTGTACCTGGGAGGGTCACAGGTGTATCTGGGAGTGTCACAGGTGCACTGGGAATGTCAGAGGACTGCCTGGGGAGTATCAAGGTGTGCCTGGGGTGTCAAATGTGCACCTGGGAGGATCAGGTGCCTGGGAATATCGGAGGTGTACCTGTGAGTGCCAGAGGGTTACCTGGGAGGCGGAGTGTACCTGGGAGTGTCAAATGTGCCAGGGGAGTATCGGAGGTGTGCCTGGGAATATCGGAGGTGTGCCGGAGTGTCAGAGGTGTGCCTGGGGAGTGTCAGAGGTGTGCCTTGGAGTGTGGGAAGTGTGCCTGGGAGTGTCAGAGGTGTGGGGAGTGTCAGAGGTGTACCTTGGGTGTCAGAGGTGTGCCTGGGGGTGTGATGGTGTCCTGGGGGTGTCTGAGGTGTGCCTGGGAGTGTGGTGTGCAGGGGTGTCAGAGGTGCATGGGGTGTCATGTGCACCTGGGGTCTGAGGTGTGCCTGTGGGCGTGTGAGCTGTACCTGGGGTGTCAGGGTGTACCTGGGGTGTCAGAGGTTTACCAGTGTCAGAGTGCCTGAGAGTGTCAGCAGTGTACCTGGGTGTGTCAGCGGTGTATCTGGGAGTGTCATTGGTGTGCCTGAGAGTGTCAGGGGTGTGCCTGGAAGTGTCAGAGGTGTACCTGGGGTGTCATTGGTGTGCCTGGGAGTGTCAGAGGTGTACCACGGGTGTCAGTGGTGTGCCTGGGAGTGTCGTTGTACCTGGAAGTGTCAGGGGTGTACCTGGAAGTGTCAGAGGTGTACCTGGGGTGTAGGGTGTACCTGGGATTGTCAAGGGTGTAACTGGGAGTGTCAGGGGTGTACCTGGCAGTGACAGCGGTGTACCTGGGAGTGTCAGAGGTGTACCTGGGAGTGTCAGAGGTGTGCTGGGAATGTGTAGCCAACTGGAATTCTGAGGTGTGGCAGGTGGGGATCTGGCAGTGTCAGCGGTGTACCTGGGAGTGTCAGCTGTTTACCTGGGAGTGTCAGGGTGTGCCTGGGAGTGTCAGAGGTGCACTTTGGAGTGTCACATGTGCCTGGGAGTGTCTGAGGTGTACCTGGGGTGTCTGAGCTGTTCCTGGAGTGAGTGGGGGTGTACCTGTGTCTGAGGTGTACCTGGCAATGTCAGCGGTGTACCTGGGAGTGTCAGCGGTGTACCTGGCAGTGTCAGAGGTGTACCTGGGAGTGTCAGACGTTTTCCTGGGAGTGTCGGAGAGTACCTGGGAGCGTCAAGGTGCAAGTGTCAGAGGTGTGCCTGGTGTCAGTGGTGTACCTGGGGGTGTCAGAGGTGTACCTGGGTGTCATTGGTGTACCTGGGGTGTCAGGTGTGCCTGGGAGTATCAGAGGTGTACCTGGGATTGTCAGAGGTGTACCAGGGAGTGTCAGAGGGGTACCTGGGAGTACTGGAGGTGTACCTGGGGTATCGGAGGTGTACCTGGGAGTGTCAGAGGTGTACAGAGAGTGTCAGTGGAGTACCTGGGAGTGTCAAATGTGCCTGGGATTATCGGCGGTGTACCAGAATATCGGGTGTACCTGGGAGTGCCAGAGGTGTACCTGGGAGTGTCGGAGGTGTACCTGGGAGTGTCATGTGTGCCTGGGAGTGTTTGAGGTGTACCTGGGAGTGTCAAGGGTGTACCTGGGAGTGTCAAATGTGCACCTGGGAGTATCGGAGGTGTACCTGACACTATCGGAGGTGTACCTGGGAGTGCCAGAGGTGTACCTGGGAGTGTCGGAGGTGTACCTGGGAGTGTCACAGGTGTACCTGGGAGTGTCTGAGGTGACCTGGGAGGTCAGGTACCTGGGAGGTCAGGGGTGTACCTGGGAGTGTCAGAGGTGTACCTGGGAGGTGGAGAAGTGTACCTGGGAGTGTCGGAGGTGCACTGGGAGTGTCGGAGGTGTACCTGGGAGGCAGAGGTGTGCACCTGGAGTGTCAGAGGTGTACCTGGGAGTGTGAGCGGTGTACCTGGGAGTGTCACAGGTGTACCTGGGAGTGTCAGAGGTGTACCAGGGAAGGTCAGAGGAGTACCTAGGAGTGTCTGAGGTGTATCTGGCAGTGTCAGAGGTGTACCTGGGAGTGTCACAGGTGTACCTGGAATTGTCAGAGGTGTTCCTGGGGTGTCAAGGTACCTGGGAGGGTCAGAGGTGTACCTGGGAGTGTCGGAGGTGTACCTGGGGGAGGAGAAGTGTACCTGGGAGTGTCGGAGGTGTTCCTGGGAGTGTCGAGGTCCTGGCAGGTCAGCTGGTACCTGAGAGTGTCACAGGTACCAGGAATGTCAGGAGTACCTGGGAGTGTCAAGGTGTACATGGGAGTGTCAGAGGTTTACCTGGGAGTGTCAGAGGTGTACCTGGGAGTGTTAGGAGGTGTACTTGGGAGTGTCGGAAGGTGTACCTGGGAGTATGAGAAGTGTTCCTAGGAGTGTCTGGGGTGTACCTGGAGTGTCAGAGGTGTACCTGAGGAGTGTCGGAGGAGTACCTGGGAGGTCAAGAGGTGTACCTGGGAGTGTCGGAGGTACCCAGGAGTGTAAGAAGTGTACCTGGAGTGTCGGAGGTGTACCTCGGGAGGTCGGAGGTGTACCTGGGAGTGTGAGAGGTTTACTTGGGAGTGTCAGAGGTACCTGGGAGTGTCAGAGTTGTACCTGGGAGGTCATAGTGTACCTGAGAGTATCGGGAGGTACCTGGGAGGCTGGGGTACCTGGGAGTGTCGGAGGTGTACCTGGGAGTGTAAGAAGTGTAACTGGGAGTGTCGGAGGTGTACCTGGGAGTGTCGGAGGTATACCTGGGAGTGTCAGAGGTGTACTTGAGAGGTCAGAGGTACCTGGGAGTGTCATGGTGTACCTGGGAGGTCAGAGGTGTGCCTAGGAGGTCATAGGTGCACTTGGGAGAGATCAGAGGTGCACCTTGAATGTCTGAGGTACCTGGAGTGTCTGAGGTGTGTACCTGGCAGTGTCTGGAGGTATACCTGGCAGTGTCTGAGGTAACTGGCAGTGTCAGCGGTGTACCTGGGAGTGTGGCTGTGCACCTGGGAGTGTTAGGGATGTATCAGGGAGTGACAGAGGAGTACCTAGGGCATGTCCGAGGTGTACCTGGGAGTGCTGGGAGGTACCTGGGAGGTCAGAGGTGTACCTGGGAGTGTCAGAGATGTACCTGGGAGTGTCAGAGGTGTATCTGGGAGTGTCGGACGTGTACCTTGGAGTGTCAGAGGTGTACCAGGGAATGTCAGTGGAGTACCTGGGAGTGTCAGAGGTGTACCTGGGAGTGTCAGAGGTGTACATGGGAGTGTCGGAGGTGTACCTGGGAGTGTCTGCGGTGTACCTGGGAGTATCTGGGGTGTACCTGGGAGTGTCTGAGGTGTACCTGGGAGTGTCGGATGTGTACATGGAGTGTCAGGGGTGTACCGGGGTGTTAGCGGTACCCAGGAGTGTCAGAGGTGTGCCTGGGAGTGTCTGAGGTGTACCTGGGAGTGTCAGAGGTGTACCTGGGAGTGTCAGAGGTGTACCTGGGAGTGTCAGAGATGTACCTGGGAGTGTCAGGTGTGTCTAGGAGTGTCGGACGTGTACCTAGGGTGTCAGAGTGTGCAGGGAATGTCAGTGGAGTGCCAGTGTCAGAGGTGTACCTGGGAGTGTCCAGAGGTGTACCTGGGAGTGTCAAAGATGTACCTGGGAGTGTCAGAGGTGTACATGGGAGTGTCGGAGGTGTACCTGGGAGTGTCTGGGGTGTACCTGGGAGTATCTGGGGTGTACCTGGGAGTGTCTGAGGTGTACCTGGGAGTGTCAGAGGTGTACCTGGGAGTGTCGGATGTGTACATGGGTGTCAGAGGTGTACCTGGCAGTGTTAGCGGTGTGCGTGGGAGTGTCAGAGGTGTGCCTGGGAGTGTCTGGTGTACCTGGGAGTGTCTGAGGTGTACCTGGGTGTCTGAGGTGCACCTGGGGTGACAGAAATACCAGGGAGTGTCACAGGGTGCCGAGTGTGAGAGGTGTACCTGCGAGTGTGAAGGTGTACTAGGGAGTGTCTGAGGTGTACCTGGGAGGGTCATAGGTGTACCAGAGTGTCTGAGGTGTACCTGGGAGCGTCTGAGGTGTACCTGGGAATGTCAGGGAGAACCAGGGAGTGAAAGAGGTGTGCCTGGGAGTGTCAGAGGTTTACCAGGGGGTGTCTGAGGTGTACCTGGGAGTGTCAGAGGTATACCTGGAGTGTCAGAGGAATACCTAGGAGTGTCAGGGTGTACCTGGGAGTGTCAGAGGTGTACCTAGGAGTATCGGAGGTTTACCTGGGGTGTCGGGGTTGTTTGGGAGTGTCAGGCGGACCTGGAGTGTCAGAGGTGTACCAGGGGTATCAGAGGTGTGCCTGGGAGTGTCAGAGGTGTACCTGGGTGTCGGAGGTACACCAGGGAGTGTCAGTGAAGTACCTGGGAGTCTCAAAGGTGTACCTGGGAGTATCATAGGTGTACCTGAATATCGGAGGTGTACCTGGGAACATCGGAGGTGTACCTGGGAGTGTCAGAGGTGTACCTGGGAGTGTCAAAGGTGTACCTGGGAGTGTCAGAGGTGTACCTGGAAGTCTCAGAGATGTACCTGGAAGTGTCAGAGGTGTATCTGGGAGTGTCGGACGTGCACATGGGAGTGTCAGAGGTGTACCAGGGAATGTCAGTGGAATACTTGGCAGTGTCAGAGGTGTACCTGGGAGTATCAGAGGTGTACCTGGGAGTGTTAGAGGTGTACCTGGGAATGTCGGAGGTACCAGGGTGTCAGTGGAGTACCTGGGAGTGTCAGAGGTGTACCTGGGAGATTCAGAGGTGTACCTGGGAGTGTCAAGGTGTATCTGGGAGTGTCGGACGTGTACCTGGGAGTGTCAAAGGTGTACCAGGGAATGTCAGTGGAGTACCTGGGAGTGTCAGAGCTGTACCTGGGAGTGTCAGAGGTGTACCTGGGAGTGTCAGAGGGGTACCTGGGAGTGTCAGAGGTGAACCTGGAAGTGTCAGAGGTGTACCTTGGAGTGTCAGAGGTGTACCTGGGAGTGACAGAGGTGTACCTGGGAGTGTCGGAGGAGTACCTGGGTGTGTGAGAAGTGTACCTGGGAGTGGCGGAGGTGTTTCTGGGAGTGTCGGAGGTGTACCTGGCAGTGTCAGCAGTATACATGGGAGTGTCACAGGTGTACCAGGGAATGTCAGTGGAGTACCTGGGAGTGTCAAGGTGTGTACATGGAGTGTCAGAGGTGTACCTGGTAGTGTCAGAGGTGTACCTGGGAGTGTCAGAGGTATACTTGAGTGTCGGAGGTGTACCGAGTGGGATAAGTGCCTGGGGTGTCTGGGGTGTACCTTGGAGTGTCAGAGGTGTACAGAGGTGTCGGAGGTGCCTGGGAGTGTCAGAGGGTGTACCTGGGAGTGTCGGAGGTGTACCTGGGAGTGTAAGAAGTGTACCTGGGAGTGCCGGAGGTGTACCTGGGAGTGTCGGGGGTGTACCTGGGAGTGTGAGAGGTGTACTTGGGAGTGTCAGTGGTGTACCTGGGAGTGTCAGAGGTGTACCTGGGAGTGTCAGAGGTGTACCTGAGAGTGTCGAAGGTGTACAGTGTAGAGGTGTACCTGGGAGTGTTGGGGTGTACCTGGGAGTGTTAAATGTATCTGGGAGTGTGGAGGTGTACCTGGGAGTTGTCTGAGGTGTACCAGGCAGTGTCTGAGGTGTACCTGGCAGTGTCTGAGGTTGTACCTGGCAGTGTCAGCGGTGTGACCTGGGAGTGTCAGCGGTGTACCTGGGAGTGTTAGAGGCGTATCAGGGAGTGACAGAGGTACCTGGGAGTGTCAGAGGTGTACAGGGAATGTCAGTGGGTACCTGGGAGTGTCAGAGGTGTACCTGGGAGTGTCAGGGAGGTACCTGGGGTGTCATGGGGTGTACCTGGGAGTGTCGGAGGTGTACCTGGGAGGTGTGAGGGTGTACCTGGGGTGTCGGAGGTGTGACCTGGGAGGTGTCGGAGGTGTGCCTGGCAGTGTCGGCGGTGGCACAGGAGTGTCAGATGTGTACCAGGAATGTTAGTGGAGTACCTGGGAGTGTCACATGTACCTGGGAGTGTTTGAGGTGTACCTGGGAGTGTCAAGGTGTACCTGGAAGGTGTCAAATTGCACCTGGGGTATCAGAGGTGTACCTGAGACTGTCGAGAGTGTACCTGGGAGTGCCAGAGGTGTACCTGGGAGTGTCGGAGGTGTACCTGGCAGTGTCTGAGAGTGTACCTGGCAGTGTCTGAGTGTACCTGGCAGTGTCAGCGGTGTACCTGGGAGTGTCAGCGGTGTACTGGGAGTGTTAGAGGCGTATCCGGGAGTGACAGAGGTACCTGGGAATTGTCAGAGGTGTACCTGGGAGTGTGAAGTGTACCTGGGAGCGTCTGCGGTGTACCTGGGAGTGTCAGAGGTGTCTGAGATTGTCAGGGTGTACCTTGGGTGTCAGAGGTGTATGCAGGAGTGTCGGACGTGTACCTGGGGTGTCAGAGGTGTACCTGGGAGTGTCAGAGGAGTACCTGGGGTGTCATGGGTGTACGTGGGAGTGTCGGAGGTGTAACTGGGGTGTGAGGTGTACCTGGGAGTGTCGGAGGTGTACCTGGGAGTGTCGGAGGTGTGCTGGTGTCAGCGGTGTACCTGGGAGTGTCAGATGTGTACCAGGGAATGTTAGTGGAGTACCTGGGAGTGTCACATGTGTACCTGGGAGTGTTTGAGGTGTACCTGGGAGTGTCAAAGGTGTACCTTGGAGTGTCAAATGTGCACCTGGGAGTATCGGAGGTGTACCTGAGACTATCGGAGGTGTACCTGGGAGTGCCAGAGGTGTACCTGGGAGTGTCGGAGGTGTACACTGAGTGTCACAGGTGTGCCATTGTCTGAGGTACCTGGGAGTGTCAAGGTGTACCTGGGAGTGTCAGAGTTGTACCCAGAGAGTGTCAGAGTGTACCTGGGAGTGTGAAAGTGTACCTGGGAGTGTCGGAGGTGTACCTGGGAGTGTCGGAGGTGTACCTGGGGTGTCAGAGGTGTGCATGAGTGTCAGAGGTGTACCTGGGAGTGTGAGGGTGTACCTGGGAGTGTCACAGGTGTACCTGGGAGGTGTCAGAGGTGTACCAGGGAAGGTCAGAGGAGTACCTAGGAATGTCTGAGGTGTACCTGGCAGTGTCAGAGGTGTACCTGGGAGTGTCACAGGTGTACCTGGGAATTGTCAGAGAGTGTTCCCTGGGGTGTCAAGGTGTACCGAGTGTCAGAGGTGTACCTGGGAGTGTCGGAGGTGTACCTCGGAGTGTAGAAGTATACCAGTGTCAGGTGTTCCTGGGAGTGTCGGAGGGCAGTGTCAGCTGTGTCTGGGTGTCACAGGTGTACCAGGAATGTCAGTGGAGTACCTGGGAGTGTCAGGGGTGTACATGGGAGTGTCAGAGGTTTACCTGGGAGTGTCAGAGGGGTGTACCTGGGAGTGTTAGGAGTGTGCTTGGGAGTGTCGGAGGTGTACCTGGGAGTGTGAAGTGCTCCTAGGGTGTCTGGGGTGTACCTGGGTGTCAGAGGTGTGCCTGTGGTGTCGGAGGAGTACCGGGTGTCAAGAGGTGTACCTGGGTGTCGGGAGGTGTACCTAGGGTGTAGAAGTGTACCTGGGGTGTCGGAGGTGTGCATGGGTGTCGGAGGTGTACTGGAGTGTGAGAGGTTTGCAGGGTGTCAGAGGTGTACCTGGGAGTGTGTACCTGGGAGTGTCATATGTACCTGAGGTATCGGAGGTGTACCGGAGGGTGTCAGAGGTGTACCTGGGAGTGTCGGAGGTGTACCTGGGAGTGTAAGAGGTGTGCCTGAGGTGGAGGTGTGCCTGGGAGTGTCGGAGGTGTACTCGGAGTGTCAGAGGTGTACTTGAGAGTGTCAGAGGTGTACCACCTGGAGTGTCAGCGGTGTACCTGGGAGTGTCGAGAGGTGTGCCTAGAGTGTCATAGGTGCACTTGGGAGAGTCAGAGGTGCACCTTTGAATGTCTGAGGCCTGTGAGGTGTCACGGGTGTGCACCTGGCAGTGTCTGAGGGTATACCTGGCAGTGTCTGAGGTGTAACTGGCAGTGTCAGCGGTGCCTGGGAGTGTCAGCTGTGCACTGAGGAGTGTTAGAGGTGTATCAGGGGTGACAGAGGTACTTAGGCATGTCGAGGTGTACCTGGGAGTGTCGGAGGTGTACCTGGGAGTGTCGGACGTGTACCTGGAGTGTGGTGTACCTTGGGTGTCAGAGGTGTACCAGGAAGGTCAGGGAGTACCTAGGAGTGTCTGGGTGTACCTGGCAGTGTCAGAGGTGTACCTGGGAGTGTCACAGGTGTACCTGGGAATTGTCAGAGGTGTTCCCTGGGGTGTCAAAGGTGTACCTGGGAGTGTCATTGGTGTACCTGGGAGTGTCAGGAATGTACCTGGGAGTGTCAGAGGTGTATCTGGTGTCGGACACCTTGGAGTGTCAGAGGTGTACCAGGGAATGTCAGTGGAGTACCCTGGGAGTGTCAGAGGTGTACCTGGGAGTGTCAGGAGGTGTACATGGGAGGGTTGGAGGTGTACCTGGGGTGTCTGCGGTGTGCCTGGGAGTATCTGGGGTGTACCGGAGTGTCTGAGGGTGTACCTGGGAGTGTCGGATGTGTGACATGGGTGTCAGGGGTGTACCGGGCAGTGTGCTGGTGTACCTAGGAGTGTCAGAGGTGTGCCTGGGGTGTCTGAGGTGTACCTGGGAGTGTCAGAGGTGTACCTGGGGTGTCAGAGGTGGCCTGGAGTGTCAGAGATATGTACCTGGGAGTGTCAGAGGTGTATCTAGGAGTGTCGGACGTGTACCTAGGAGTGTCAGAGGTGTACCAGGGAATGTCAGTGGAGTACCTGGGAGTGTCAGGGTGTACCTGGGGGTGTCAGAGGTGTACCTGGGAGTGTCAGGGATGTGCCTGGGGTGTCAGGGTGTACATGGGGGTGTCGGAGGTGGCACCTGGGAGTGTCTGGGGTGTACCTGGGAGTATGTGGGGTGTACCTGGGAGTGTCAGAGGTGTACCTGGGAGTGTCAGGGTGTGCTTGGGGAGTGTCGGAGGTGTACTGGGAGTGTGATTGGGTGTACCTGGGGTGTCTGGGGGTGTGCCTTGGAGTGTCAGAGGTGTGCCTGGTGTCGAAGGTGTACCTGGGAGGTGTCAGCGACCCGGAGTGTCAGAGGTGTACCTGGGAGTGTCAGACGTGTTCTGAGAGTGTCAGAGGTAGGAGCATCAAGAAGTACACAAGTGTCAGAGGTGTACCTGGTAGTGTCAGTGGTGTACCTGGGAGTGTCAGTGGTGTGCCTGGGTGTATTGATGTACCTGGGAGTGTCAGAGGTGTACCTCGGTGTGTCAAGAGTACCTGAAGTGTCAGAGAGTACCTGGGAGTGTCTGGGGTGTACCTCGGAGAGTCTGAGGTGTACCTCAGGTGTCTGAGGTGTGCCTGGGAGTGTCAGGGGAGAGCCAGGAGTGTAAGAGGTGGGCACCAAATTGTCAGAGGTGTACCAGGGGTGACAGAGCAGTACCTAGGAGTGTCAGAGGTGTGACCTGGGGTTGTTGGAGGTGTACCTGGGAGTGTGTCTGAGGTGTACCTGGGGTGTCAGGGTGTACCGGGGAGAGTCAGAGGTGAACCAGGGCGTTGTCAGAGGTGATGAACCAGGAGTGTTGAGGTGTACCTGGGGAATCGGAGGTGTACAGGAGTATCGGAGGTGTGCCTGGGAATATCGGGAGGTGTACACTGGGTGCCAGAGGTGGCCTGGGAGTGTCGGAGGTGTACCTGGGTGTCTACAGGTGTTGGTACAAATAACATATATAATAGTTCTATCATATTCTAAAATTATCTAGTAACATAAAATATCAAGAAGTCCAGAAATTGTACACAAAACTGCTCAAGAAAGTATACATAGCAAAAAGTACCCAAAAGTACAAAGCTTGAAAGTATTACAAAGGAAGTATATACTATCTT